>NC_056744.1:1562430120-1562505120 GCF_019279795.1 Protopterus annectens
CTTGATTTCTCAAACGCTTTTGATATCATGTCTCACTACAGACTATTCTACAAACTCTCCTCCATAGATCTTCAACATTCACTTCTCACCTTGTTTGACAGCAATCATAGTTTACAGCTATAAAATGGGAAGATGACATCTCCCCATTACACTCAGTGCATACGGGGGAAGTCAAGAATCTAATAAATTTAGACAAGATTAAAATAACTAATTATTCAACAAATACTAAATCCATACATAAATTGACTACTAAAAGAAAACTGGTTGCTAAATCTAACCACATCAAAGAATTATACTCCTCTAGTAGTAAAAAAGAAGGTTATTAAAAAGATATTCTGGATGTTTTTGGGTCTCATTTTAATAAGATTAATCAACACAAACCAACAATGGATACACAAGACCTAATTAAAACATTTATTAAAAATATACTGAAAACAAACTGTCAGAAGAACAAATAAAAATAACTGACACACCTGTGTCAATGTCTGAACTCAAAATTCAAATTAATAAATGAAAACCCAATAAGGCACCTGAAAATGATGGTATAATATCTGAAATATACAAAATTATGACTAAGGATGCTTTGAGTATTTTACTAGAGGCATTTTCAATAGTTAAAGGACTTACAAAGATACCATCATCATGGAAATACAGCCTAATATCTCCGGTTTTATAACCTGACAAGGACTTAACACAATGTTCTTCATATAGTCCAATTTCATTATTAAATGCAGATGATAAAATATTCATGGCAATTTATGCCTTTAAAATAAAACAAGTTCTTCCAGTGTCGATAAACAATGATCAGACTGGGTTTATAATGAACAGGAACACCTATGATAATATCAACAGAATACTATCAATAACTGATTATACTATTACATCATAAAAAGAACCAACTTTGGTTAGTCTGGATATCAATAGTGCATTTGATTCAGTTAATTGGGAGTGCTTACTATTAGTATTGGAGGAATGTCATTTTTCAAACAATTTCTTACAATTAATCAAGCTTCTCTATCAAAACTTCATTGTATGCATTAAGATAGGCTCTTTTACTTCCCAGTCAATCATGATATTGAGTTTAGGCAAGATCAGGCAAGATCCTTTATATAGGGTTCTGTATTGTTATATTGAGTACACATGGCTAGGCTTATAAAGACCCCTATGTCAACAGCCTAGTAACTACCTGTGAAGCTATGAACCTATGATTACTAAAGGTACTAAACAAGCTTGTCCCTTGTCCCCATTGCTTTTTGCTCTAGTTATGGCACCTTTTGCAAATAATATAAGATCAAATAAAAACATAAAATTCATGCTAATAAATAATAATTTAATCCAAAAAAAAACATTTGCAGATGACATCCTACTAACTTTAACTGATTGCAATTCTTCTCTTATTGCAGTATTCCAAGCAATAGAAATATTCCAGAAGAAATCGGGACTCTGTTTTAACGAGAATAAGACTAAAATACTGCCTGTTAATTATAATATTAATAAAATCGATATGAAATTACATAAATACATTGAGAAAGATGGTAAATCACTTACTTAGGGATAATCTGCATGATAATATTAAAAATGTAACAACCCTTAATTATAATAATAACTTAAACTCCATAAAACAAACTCTTAATAAATTGAATATTTTTTCAGTATGGAAGAGAAGCTCTCCTTAATTAAAATGATTATCTTCAAATAAAATTCTATATATAATACAATCTTTATCCCTCTCACTCTCAAAAAATATAAAATAATATAATTCTTTGTTTCTGAGATTTTTATGGTTTCCTAATAAGCCTAGATTGGCTTTAAACCATCACATTAGAGTTTGGGCATCGAGTGGTATTGGTCTTCAAGATTATGAATTATATTCCTTATCCTCAATTGTTAATACAATAATTTCTTGGTTAAATAACAATTATAATGCCAAATAGAAAGATATCCAGGGAGGTATTTGGCGTAAATCCAATAATTTAACAAAATCATATCATATCAAAATAGCTACTAATAAATTTCATTGGTTAATAAAATAATATTTTATAGAAAATATAAATAAGCCAGTTAATTCTTATATCAAAATTATAATAACCTCCTTTAAAAATTTCATTTTCAGGAACCCTGAATATAAAGCATGGATTTTCTTTGTATTTCCATTTGCCTACACTCAAAAAAGTATTAATACACTTCATTTAACAACCATGACTGCATTTGCAGACAAAAAAAAATGTTATACTGGTATCAATTACTAGAAAATGGAAAGTTACAAAATGTTGTAAAATATAAAAAGGTAAAGTGCCTTAAATAAGTCAACCAATAAACCCAAAAGGAAGGCACTGGTTAGGCAGGTCAGATATCAGCCGAGGAAAGTTTATTTTAGACACAAAAGCACACTGACAGCAAGGTTAAATCCACAATAACAATTTAACTTTTTTCACCATGTTTTCATCTTATAACTTCATCAGATGAGTGTACCAACAGTTAAAACCCTGATTATATACAGTATTTAAAAACCAAAAGCCAATCAAAATTAACTAAGTAATTAAAAGGACCATGAAATTAAAAGGACAAGTTCATATCCAGAAAGTTGCATAAAATCACTGTTTAAAAATCAATGTTTAAAAAGGACTGTTTAAAAAGGTCTTAAAATCATTCAAAACATACACATTTAAACATGTTACTGCACAATAATCAATACCTACATTTATAAATGTATAAAATAATAAATATATAAAATAATAAAAGTGCATATATAAATGCAGTGTGTTCTATCAAAACCTATCTAATAGCACCATCTACTGACTGAATTATGAATTACAACTTGGCGGATCTCCGTTTCAACATTGGCTTCATAGGTTCATAGGTTGATACTAGGCTATCTGCCCTAGGGCATTTATAAGCCTAGCCAGAGTGTGTTTGGCTTTCGCCACCCTTTTAGATTAGTTGACTGCGCCTTTGTATAGTAGGTCACAGAAGGTAGCCCTTTAAAGGTTAGTTTACTGTACCTCTGTCAAGCAGGGACACAGAAGAGATCTCAGGGGTAAACTTACGATCTCCCATCCACACCAAGATTTCTCTTGAAGAGGGTCAGTGAGGGCCTCTGCCTAACATGGATTGGGATTTTGTTCCAGAGTGAGGGGAGCCTCTGGGATATGAATCTGTCCCTCCAGCATGTCCTATTTATTTCTGTGCTGAGGTTCAAGTCCCTGGAGCATGTAGCTCTAAGGGATTTGGATTTACTGAGGTGAAGCATGTCCATTAATTATGGGTTGGACATGGCTTTATACGTCAGACACAGATCGTCTCTGAGTAGGCGGTACGCAACTGAGTAGAGCTGGAGTTTCTTTAGCCGAGCTGCATAGGGCATCTGTTTGAGCCCCTTGATCCTCTTGGTGAGGTACTTTTGGTGTCTTTCCAGTTGCTGCAGGTGTCGGGTAAGGTACATCCCAAATGAGCCATTGTATTCATTATATTCAAAGATATATTTTCATTCAAACCAGGGTATGCATTTGATTCTAAAATTAATTGCCAATACAGTTCCCTATATTCAAGAGGGGTTTCCTAAGGACCACCCCTGGGATCTATAGGTAACACTTCTATAGCATAAAAAGCAAAACTGGCATTAATACAAGTTTGATTATGTTTGTACAAAGCATTATTAATATTTTTCTTCCTGATATCATACATGTGTTCATAAACCCTCATTTTAAATTTCCTCTCGATTTTTCCTACATAAAATGCATCACATTGATCGCATAAAGCTACATAAATAATGCCATCTGTACTACAATTCACATAGCCCCTGGTTTTAATAAATTTTTTCCTACATTTTAAATGTACCATTTCCCCTACCTTAATAAAGGGACACTGAGCACAATTGCCACACTTGTATGTGCCTCTCTTTCTAGAATTTGTACCTTTGTATCTAAATGCACCACCTTCCAAGATGGACTTTATATTCTGTCCCCTTTTATAAATACATTTAAAGGGGTTCTCAAATATATTGTTCAGATCAGAAATACTAGCAAACTTTTTCCATCCATCCTGTATAATATCTTTAACAAGTTTCGCCTCTCCATCATACGTAATTATCAATGCCTTGTTATAGGTCATATCTCCATCATTCTTTTTTAGGCCAGTATCTACAACACCTTCTCCCAAAAGTGGAGCAAACCTTGTATTCCTGGCCTGCACAACTTCATGAAGTGTCTCATTTAAATGATGATCTGAGTACCCCCTATCTTTAAGGAGTTCCATCAGGTATGTAGATTCTTTTTGAAAATCTTCACTAGCAGAAATCATCCTGCTAACATGTACAAATTGTCCCTTCACTGCAATCTTTTTTTAATAAATGGGATGTGCACTATCATAATGTAGGTATGAATTCGAAAAAGTGTCTTTTCTGTATATATTAGATTTAAATTGTCCCCCAGCCTTAGAGATCTTAACATCCAAATAATTCATTTAATTGTAAGCTATTTCATATGTAAACCTGAAAAACTGTATGCTGTTAGTTAAATAGTCTAAAAACTTCACGTCAGAACCAATCCAAAAAAGACAAATGTCATCCAGAAAACGGGCATAAAACTTCCAATATTGTGTGTATTCACAATTAAAAACATACTTGTTTTCCCAAAATAATAAAATTATGTTTACATATGTTGGTGCACAATGTGCCCCCATAACTACCCCTCTCAACTGTCTAAAATATTCACCTTCAAAATAAATGAAATTATTCTTTAAAACCAAATCCATAAGAGTTAAACATATACAAGAATCATTAGGTGAAATATTCCTATTGTCAAATAAAATCTGTTCCAGCCATTCCATACCAATGTCATGAGGAATAGAAGTAAATAGGACTATAATATCAATAGTTATAAATATTAAGTCCTCAGAATATAAGTCATTGTTGATTTTGGATAGCAAATCCCAGGAATCCTTAATAACACTAGTCGCATTCAATGATAAATTCTTTAATTTAGAATCAATATATTTAGCTAGTGAAGCTGTAACTGAACCTTCAGCAGAAACTATTGACCTGAGGAGGGTTATGAGCATCTTTGTGGATCTTTGGAATCCCAGAAATGGAAGGAACCCTAGGTTTATCCACATGAAGGAAGGAAAACATGTCACTATCTATAAGGCTTTCAAAAAGTAAATCTTTCAAACACACATATATCCTCTTGTAGGCAATGTTCACTTCATTTAAAGAAATTCTACTGTATTTACTATCATCACCTAAAATATCCAACATTTTCCTTCATATAATATTTTGTCCATAAAAATCACCCTCCTCCCTTGTTAAGCTTCATAATTCTTAAGTTTCTGTTTTTCCTGCATGCTTCCAAAATATTTCTCTCTTCACTTGTTAAGATAGGTGTCACTCTATTTTTACTGAGGGCTTCTCTAAGTTCTTTTTCAACCATTACTTCAAAATTCTTTAATTGAGGGTACAATGGGGGTTGAAAGTACTACCCCTAGTTAACTGTACCTCTGAATTAGTTTGTCTATTATGCCCTTGGAAAAATAGTTCAAGGTTTTTTTTTCTAATAAATAATTTAAAATTTACCAATAAATTTGGCATATCCGTCTTCCTTCTAGGTACAAAGGTGAAACCTTTTGAAAAAAGTCCAAAATGTCCTTTTTCTATTTTTACATCACTGTAATTAAAAATGTTAAAATCTTTATATACATATTTTGGGCCGGTGCAAACAATGTCACTGTTAACTACTACCTCTGGTAGTCTCTGTGTTGCCCCTTCCATACATTCTTCCTCTAACTGACTAGCCCCTTGTTTTTCAATCTCTCTGATCTCCAAAGTGTCAGAAAATCCAAATAACTGCTTAAATTATATGGAGCTCTCTCTCCATTTTTATCATAAATAACTTCATCTTGCCTTAACCCATCTACATTGTCCTGATAATGTGTATATGTTCTCACACTTTTAGGTTTATGGTAATGAATGTTTTCGTGATATTCCCTAACAACCCTATTTATTTTATTCAGTTTCCTATTGTGCACTTCATTACATTTCACATCAATACTAGCTAAAATGTCCAAGTATTTTGCTTTTTCATTCTCCACAGTAGATAACAAATCATTAACAATAGTGTTGTTGGTGCGCTCAGTAAGTTCAATTAAATTGGTCATGTCACTTTCATTTCTCTTTATAATAGCCCTCATAATATCTAATCCGCATTTATCAAAACAAGCAATAAGTTCCTTATGAAATACTGACCCCTCCATTACATTATTAGGATATTTGCAGACCGTCAAGCCTTTAGGTACAATATTCACTTCTAAACATTGTTTCAGATACATATTGTCCATTTCCAACATTTTGTATTTTAATAAAAATGAATCAAGCTTACTTAAACTGTTAGAAAAGGTGTCAGTATGATTGTCACAGTGCATTTCACCCCTAAACACAAATTTGTGATTTAAAACAGTTTTAAATTGTCTCTGAGTACCTTGTTCATTAATAACAGGTATATTTGAATGTCCACCATCAGCAGTTCATGTTTCTTCAGCAGCAGCACATTCCCTTGTGGCTCGCACACTATTATAAGCATTGAAAATGTTGGGAGGTCCTTCCAAACTGTCAGGTATCACCAAACTGCTTCCATTCACATTTACAATGCCCTTAAATGCTCCATTGTTTTAGTAGTGGTTACTGCCATGAGCCTGATTCAGCTGTGCTTCTTGGTTGTCAGGAACTGTAGAATTGCTAACCAGGGTGATCACTGATTGGCAAATGAGAGTTAGAAGCCCCACCAGTTGAGTGAGCTGACCAATCAGCTTGCGAATCTCCCCAATTTTGTTTCCCTTCCTCTGTCCCTCAGCTGACAAGTCCTGCTGCTCTTCCATAACCAAAAATAGAACCAGTAAAAGATAAAAAGGTAAAGTGCCTTGAATAAGTCAACCAATAAACCAAAAAGGAAGGCACTGGTTAGGCAGGTTGGGTATCACTCGAGGAAAGTTTATTTTAGACACAAAAGCACACTGACAGCAAGGTTAAATCCACACAAACGCTTTAACTTTTTTCACAGCATTTTCATCTTATAACTTCATCAGATGAGCGTACCAACAGTTAAAACCCTGGTTATATACAGTATTTAAAAACCAAAAGCCAATCAAAATGAACTAAGTAATTAAAAGGACCATGAAATTAAAAGGACAAGTACATATCTAAAAAGTTGCATAAAATCACTGTTTAAAAATCAATGTTTAAAAAGGGCTGTTTAAAAAGGACTTAAAATCATTCAAAACAAACACATTTAAACATGCTACTGCACAATAATAAATACCTACATTTGTAAATGTATAAAATAATGTTGTTGTTGTTGTTGTTGTTGTTGTGCCTTTTGGCTTATCCTGGTTAGGGGTCGCCTCAGCGGAATTCCGGTCCGCTAATGATTGCTAGTGGATTTTTACGTGCCGAGTTACCAGCCCTGACGCACAACCTTCAATGAAGGCATGCCCATTCACGCATGCCTCCACACAGAAGACGCTCTAGCTGAGAGTTGAATGCGACAATGTCTTGCTGTGAGGCAACAACGCCACCGCAGCACCACTACCGCGGGTAAATGTATAAAATAATAAATATATAAAATAATAAAAGTACATATATAAATGCAATGTGTTATGTCAAAACCTATCTAATAAAACCATCTACTGACTGAATTATGAATTACAGCTTGGCTGGTCTCAGTTTTAACACTGGCTTCAAAGATACATTTTCATTCAAACCATGGTATGCATTTGATTCTAAAATTAATTGACAATACAGTTCCCTATATTCAAGACGAGTTTCCCAAGGCCCACCACTGGGATCTATATGTAACAATTCTATAGCATAAAAAGCAAAATTGGCATTAATTCAAGTTTGATAATGTTTGTACAAAAAATTATTATTTTTCTTCCTGATATCATACATGTGTTCATAAACCCTCATTTTAAATTTCCTCTCAGTTTTTCCTACATAAAACATGTCACATTGATCGCATAAAGCTAAATAAATGATGCCATTTGTACTACAATTCGTATATCCCCTAGTTTTAATAAATTTGGGTACTTTTCCGTTAAACCCCTACCAGTTTGCGCTGCTGTGTTTTGCCGCTAATCCTTAACAAGAAGAACTTGAGTAGTATGTTATACAGTGACCTTTTGATACCATCAAAAATAAATTTGAGGCATCTCAACAACAACATAAAGCATTTGTTATTATTTTCGTGTTGGTACACTGGACTCTTCACCGCGTAGTTTTTCTTTTTGAAATGTTTGTAATAGCATCTGACACGATTCTTCTGGATTTCGCTTACCCATCTGCATCCCCAGATTTATTTGCCAAGACATGACATACAGAAATTTGGGGAAGAGAGTAATACATTTAGCCTCCGCCATCACATTTTATCCCATATACTCTTTGAAATTTCACCTGTGCATACTGCAAGACTGAGTTAATGCACCAAGGTAAGTACAGTACAATATGTTAAGTTTATTAGGGCAGATGGTAACAAGGGATTTAGAAACACATACATCTTAGAGAACTATACCTGAAACACTGAAAACAAACGATAATTAAAACCTGACAGCACTGCAGCCAGTCTTAATTTTGGTAACACACACACACACACACACACACACACACACACACACACACACACACACACACACACACACACACACACACACACACACACACACACACACACACACACACACACACACACACACACACGTTATTTGACCAAAAAAAAACATTTTTACTTAAGCATACGTCCTTCCAAAGATGCAGACAAATTTCTTGGGTGTTGGCAAGCAGGAAAGAGGAGAAACTAAAGACCGAGATAAGTGCTGATGAAATGGCAAAACACAGCAGTGTGAAGTGGTAGGGGTTTAACGGAAAAGTACCTAAATTTGTTCCTACATTTTAAATGTTCCATTTCTCCTACCTTAATATAGGGACACTGGGCACAATTGCCACACTTGTATGTTGACCATATCATTAATAAGTTTCAATTAAGCAAGGACTTGTGGTTAAAAATGAATTGGTTGAACATAAGATAAATCTAATGCAACCTTCTTCTTCTTTCAGCTGCTCCTGTTAGGGGTTGCCACAGCAGATCAACTGTTTCCATTTCTTCCTGTCCTCTGCATCTTGCTCTGTCACACCAACCACCTGCATGTCCTCTCTCACCACATCCATAAACCTTATCTTAGGCCTTCCTCTTTTCCTGTTACCTGGCAGCTCCATCCTTAGCATATTTTTCCCAATACACTCTGCATCCCTCCTCAGCACATGTCCAAACCAATGTAATCTTGCCTCTCTGGCTTTGTCTCCAAACCTTCCAACCTGGGCTGACCCTCTAATATACTTATTCCTAATCCTGTCCATCCTTGTCACACCCAGTGCAAATCTTAACATCTTCAACTCTACCACGTCAAGCTCTGACTCCTGCCTTTTGTCAATGCCACTGTCTCCAACCCATACAACATAGCTGGTCTCACTACCCTCTTGTAGACCTTTCCTTTCATTCTTACTGGTACTTGTCTGTCACAAATTACTCCTGATACTCTTCTCCACCCACTCCATCCTGCCTGTACTCTCTTCTTCACCTCTCTTCCACACTCACCATTACTCTAAACTGTTGATCCCAAGTACTTAAACTCATCCACGTTCGCCACCTCTACTCCATGCATCCTTACCATTCCTCTATCCTCCCTCTCATTCACACACATATATTCTGTCTTAGTCCTGCTGACCTTCATTCCTCTTCTCTCTAGAGCATATCTCCACCTCTCCAGGGTCTCCTCCACCTGTTCCCTACTCTCACTACAGATAACAATGTCATCTGCAAACATCATAGTCCACGGGGACTCCTGTCTGATCTCGTCTGTCAACCTGTCCATCAACATTGCAAATAAGAAAGGGCTCAGAGCTGATCCTTGATGTAATCCCACCTCCACCTTAAATGCATCCGTCACTCCCACCGCAGACCTCACCATTGTGACACTACCCTCATACATATCCTGTACCACTCGTACATACTTCTCTGACACACCCAACTTCCTCATACAATACCACAACTCCTCTCTAGGCACCCTGTCATATGCTTTCTCTAAATCCACAAAGACACAATGCAACTCCTTCTGACCTTCTCTGTACTTCTCCACCAACACTCTCAGAGCAAACATTGCATCTGTAGTGCTTTTTCCTGTCATGAAACCATACTGCTGATCACTAATCATTACCTCCCTTCTTAACCTAGCTTCCACTACTCTTTCCCATAACTTCATGCTGTGAATGATCAGTTTAATCCCTCTGTAGTTACTACAGCTCTGCACATCACCCTTATTCTTAAATTTTTTTTCTCCATTCCTCAGGCATCCTCTCACTTTCCAAGATTTCATTAAACAATCTAGTTAAAAACTCCACTGCCATTTCACCTAAACACCTCCATGCTTCCACAGGTATGTCATCTGGACCAACAGCCTTTCCGTTCTTCATCCTCTTCATAGCTCTCCTTACTTCCTCCTTGCTAATCCACTGCGCTTCATAATTCACTATCCGCACATCATCCAACCTTCACGCCCTCTCATTCTCTTCATTCATCAATCCCTCAAAGTACTCTTTCCATCTGTGCAACACACTCTCCTCACTTGTGAGTACATTTCCCTCATTATCCTTTATCACTCTTACCTGCTGCACATCTTTACTAGCTCGGTCCCTCTGTCTAGCCAATCGGTACAGGTCCTTTTCTCCCTCCTTAGTGTCCAACCTTTTATACAACTCTTCATACGCCTTATCCTTAGCCTTCGCCACCTCTCCCTTTGCCATGCACCTCATCTCCTTATACTCTTGTCTACTTTCTTCATCTCTTTGACAATCTCACTTCTTCTTCGCCAACTTCTTTCTCTATATACTCTCCTGTACTTCTTCATTCCATCACCTAATCTAATGCAACCAATAGTTAGAAATTCTTTTCCCAGATTTATTGATTTACTCATTATTCCAATGAACTAGAATATAACTGGAAAGAGTCTTCTATCTAAAATATATAAAGTACTTAAGAAATCAACAGTATCTCACAGGCAATACTATTGGGATTATTTTCTACGTTTTAATAATAACTCCCCAAGTGAAGATGATAAAATACTAATACTCCAATCTTCAAAACAATCTACTTTATCACC
Organism: Protopterus annectens; assembly: GCF_019279795.1. Classification (NCBI taxonomy): domain Eukaryota; kingdom Metazoa; phylum Chordata; order Ceratodontiformes; family Protopteridae; genus Protopterus; species Protopterus annectens. Next base: position 1,562,441,317 of record NC_056744.1, read on the forward strand.
AAGGTGAAGGATATTCTCTTGGAAATTCTTACATAGAATCTCTATCACACCACATAAAGCTGAATGGATGTTTAATAAAGACAAAGAATGCTGATGATGTAAACTAAGTGTTAAAGCTGACTGGCAGCATATGTTTTATGATAGTATAGAACTTAAAACATATTGGGATAAAATTAATTCTCTCTTACAGTCTGTTTTAATGATAAATTTATGCTGCCCATATCTTTTACTTTATTAAATGCACCTATTCCTACTTGTGTCACAAAAATTAATTACCTCCCCGGATTCATGAAGCCTGCACCAGGCGAAGGCGTAGCGTATGCGGGACAACACCAAATATGTCCGCCGAGCGATTCAGGTACGAACCAACACCACGTGCACTACCGGCGTACGCCAGATCTACGCAGCCCTCGGCATAGGTATGCAAATCACCCCATGTGCAGTGTCGCACCATGCTAATGAAGGCATACAGCAATTCACGAAGTGATGCAGGCGTAGCACAAGCCCATGGAAATGTAAACCAAAAAACATGGTTTACATTTTCCCAAACAGAACATTGGAGTTATGGAAGTGGACAAGACTCATGTATTACAAAGTTAACATATGCCAATGGTGAAATACACAGCCAATGGCACAAGAAAAGATGTACAACACCTAAAAAACAACATTTAATGTCATGTCCACAGTAACGCACAGTACAACCGCAGGGCATGTGTGTGCAAACAGGAATACAAAGGAAATATATACAAATGTCATAAAATCGCAATGAAAGACAAATTAGGATTGCACCACAATATGCAATGGTAGGCATGGCACACCACAAGCAAGGCGCAAGGGTTGCCAGGGGCCCGCGACAGTGTTTGGCTCTGTAACTATGAATTAGTATCAATGCCATGCAAATGAGGTAGGTAATAATGAATCGCAAACGTCCCGCCGGATTAAGGATGTACTTGATGGCGCAGTGCTATAACACCGAGGAGTGTATCAGAGGTGATACATGACATCAGCAGAGGGCTGTGCCACCATATCAGTAAGCACATTGGAGCAATGCAAATCTGGCCTGGCCATTGCTAAGCAAAGCTGCAGGACAGGGGTAGGGAGGAGGGTATAGAACCATTTAGCTGAGGGCACACATGGTGCCCGAAAGCGTATATGTACGGGGATGAAATCATGCCCGAAACCCGGTAAGCGGATGCACGTGCCATGAACAATAGCACAAACAGGAAGGTCAGGGGAAGAAAAGAAGGAAATGCTGAAGCAGGGTAATTGGCGTACTAATGAGCAGTTAACACCAATCAACTCACGGCGGCCAATCGACGGCAGTAGACAAGCCTGCATGCAGAAACCTACAAAACAGGATAGGGGAGGCATAGGATTGCAAAGAAAGGAGGGGAGGACCTGGAATGCAAAGATAGGAGAACTGTCATAGCAGAGCAAAGCAAACCCACAGTAGATCGGCAATAGCACACATTACGCAAGATAAGCCAGGTCTAGGAAAGTACAAATGAAAGCAGGCAGCTGGATGCATGCCAGCAAATGGTAGGTGTAACGTGCACAAATGTAAACGGAAGGGCCGGAGGTAATTCACGGCATCCAAATGTAATGCAACACCAAAGGCAGCACAATAGTGGTTCTGTTAATAAAACACAGACGATACCCTGTAGCCACGATCGTACATACACACCCTATGACATCATCAGTGTTCACAGCAAAACAGTATAAAGCGTGAAAGCACCCAACACACACCTGTGTATTCCCAAACACCGCACCATTGGTGTAAACAGATGGGGAACTTTTAAAATGTACATGGGAGCTGCCATAGCTGTGATTCATCAGCATGTGTTGCAGACCGACGGTGTTGTGGAGGATGATGCCGACAACCACCGTAAGCGTCGGAGGAGGAGAAGAGTGTTCAGACCAAGGGTAACCTACCAGAGGCTACATGATCTGGAGATAGTAGAGCATTACAGGGTGGACAGGGACATCTTACAGCAAATAGTAGAGCTGTGCCAGCCACGCCTGAGAACCAGAAACAACAGAGGGGAACCCATCCCAGTGGACACGAAGGTATGTGTAAGCTTGCGAATACTAGCCACAGGTACCTTTCAAAGGCCAACTGGAGATATAATGGGGATCTCACATGCATCGGCATCCAGGGTACTACACCAGTTCCTGGATGCCATGTTACCACATGCCAATGAACATATATACTTCCCCCGAACTCAGGAGGAGTTGGCCAGCAATATGCGTCACTTCCACCATGTGGCAAACTACCCGGAGGTACTGGGTGCGACAGACTGCACGCACATTCAGATCAAGTCACCACCCAGTGAGTATGGCAGGCACTACATAAATAGCAAGGGATTCCACTCCATCAACTGCCAGGTCATGTGCAATGCCCAGGACATTATCATGGATGTGTGTGCTGGCAGCCCTGGAAGCTACCATGACTCCCATATCTGGCATGCCTCACAGCTGTATCAGGTATTTGTCAGGGGGGACATCCCACAAGGACACCTTGTGGGGGATGCTGGCTATGCACTGGAGCCATGGATGATGACCCCCATCAGAAATGCACACACACCAATGCAAGAATGCCATAATGAGGCACACGCACAAACCAGAATCATCATAGAGCGTGTGTTCGGGATGCTGAAATCATGGTTCCGGTGCTTGGACACATCTGGTGGAGCCTTGCAGTACTCTCCAGGCACGTGTGCCCACATCTTCATAGTATGTGCCATGCTACATAATATGATCCTGCGGAAACAGCTGCAGCAGGGTCAAAATGGGGGAGGACCTCACAGCCCACCGCAAGTGCCAAGGCCAACACAGGCACAGTGGGATCCAGACCACGGACACACTGTGCCAGCCCCAGTAGGCAGATGGAGGAGTGCCCAATATGCCTATGCCTTGGCAAAGAGGGAATGTATAGCACATACCTTGACAGTGTAGGCTCCCACGGACTGACACCCCTCCCCACCTGCACACACAGTAACATGGATGGCACACAAACACGACTACCTGTAAATTGTGATGTACAGGAGGCCCACTGTGGAATCCTACATAGGCAGCCCTCAAACATTGTACATGCAACAGCCATTGGAACACGGAAATGTCAACACCTGAACAGTAGATGCATCTATCAGCATCTGTTGGTGCTGTGTGTATAGGTTCTCAGGTACATCGATAGGTACACGCCCGATTGTCAGAGGCAAAATACCAAACGGGGCAAACAGTGACTCCTGTCGCCACAACATCGAGTAAGCAACTGTCACATACTGGAGCAGAGGCAATCGCGGGAGCATATGTGTGTAAGCACTATCACAGATTACCCGCCGCGTTACTGAGGGGCTTCACAAAATGTAATCATGGATGTTGTGTCAAGGCAGGGGATGTACCCATGACAGGCATTCGTCACCCAAGCATGCTGCATCCACAGTCATATGAAGGTGTAGCAAATTATCGGGTGTAGCTAATTGTGTTATACATACCCAGCGCCGGAGTACAGCCAGTAAACATCACATGGACATACCATTAACTGGACCCATCAAGTTGTAAACTAACAGAATTATCCATGTGAGTGTAGTGTGGAGTAATTGCTGTAGTGTACTGCACATACAAAATGACATAATTCGTGTACAACACCCAGATGTCCAAGTGGTACATGCAGTGACTGTCGTGCATGTTCCCAGTCCCACATCCCGCAAGGGATGTAACGTAATCTGACGGTACAGGTAATGCATTCCGGATGCAGGTCATCAGAATATGTGTAGCACACATTAGCAGGAATAAGCGTTGCCCACAGCTGGTAAGCGATGTTTAAATATGACTATACAGATATGCGCAAAACAGGGCTAAGCGTCACCGACCACTGTGCAGATCATGGTCAATGATGTACAGAATAGGTGACACCAGCATTAGTCACCCCCGAACAAATAGCACCTGCTCTGAAGGGTAAAAAGACCACTGCCAGGAGTGGAACAGGCAGTCATGTATACAATCACCGAACACTATTGCTAGGCAAGATGTACGTACGGTAGGGTTGCCACAGTTCAAATGACCAATGTGAGACATACTCCAGATGTCTGCAGGACGACACATACACCCAGCCAGGACGAAAACCAGAACGTCAGTGTTTTGCATAGATAAAAAGCTTAGTCTAGTAATGGTCGCAGGTACGTGTTCCATGTCCTGTAACATGTAGGTGGGTCAGATACAGAATAAGTGTGTTATGCAACTATGACATAAACTATAGGAAATATGTTCATCTCAAAGTCACAGGACATTTGATATGTTCACAAATATTTTGCAGGACACAACTGCACAAAGAGGGACTGTCCCTCGCAAAGTGGGATGGAGGTAAACTTAACCTATGGCAGGTGTGTAATGTGACAGGTACAAACACAAACGTGCGGAGTCCAGGAAACACAGTATACACTGACAAACACACAATGAAAGGCGTAGCGTGCCTGTCACCACCCCTGTCCGAGATATGTATATATATATATATATATATATATATATATATATATATATATATATATATATATATATATATATATATATATATATATATATATATATATATATATAAAATATATATATCTACAGATATATAATACAGATAGAAAGGGCGATAGTGTGATATATGTCAATATACAAGGGGTCACTGACATCTGCAAATATATAGATAGGTCGACAACATTCAAAACACCTTTGAGGTACAAATAAACAGGATACCGCCAACTATGGTTCATAGGTTCATAGGTTCATAGGTTGGTACTAGGCTATCAGCCCTAAGGCCTATACAAGCCTAGCCATAACAATTCCCTGGCTATTTCTTCCCACATTATTTACTTTCCTGGACCCCTGTCTAGCAGGGCGACTGACGTGATCCCTGGGATGAATTTCCTTTCTCCCATCCACACGTCAAGGTTCCTCTTGAAGAGGTCCAAAGAGGCACTCTGCTTGACATGTATGGGCAATCTATTCCAGATTCTGGGGAGTCTCTGGGTCAGGAACCTATCCCTCCAGCATGTTTTGTTTATTGTGATGACAAGGTTTAGATCCCTGGAGCGTGTAGCTCTGAGGGATTGGGATTTCTTTAAGTGTAGCATGTCCAACAGCTCTGGGTTTGACATGGCCTTGTATGTTAAGCAGAGATCACCTCTTAGTAGACGATATGCGACAGAGTATAGCTGGAGTTTTTTAAGGTGGTCAGCGTAGGGCATCTGCTTTAGGCCTGTGATTCTTTTAGTGAGGTATTTCTGAGGCCTTTCCAGCTGTTGCAGATGTCTTGAGAGGTACATACCAAATGGGGCGTTGTATTCTATAATGGGTCTAATGAGGGATGAGTACAGTGGGACAATGACCTCCTTTTTTCTGGATGAAAAGCCCTTCGTGATGAGGTGTGCCACATAGAAGGATTTCCTGACTGTTGTGGCGATGTGGTTATCGAAGGTGAGACCACTGTCCACCTCGTCCCTAAGTCTCTTATCACACTTTTGTGTTTAGTGTACTGCCACCTATATGGTAATTCATGGATACATGTTTTTTCCCAAAGGGATAACAATACATTTCTTGGCATTGAGCTTGAGCCCATGGCTCTGGCACCAAGCATCTGTTTCTGTAAGGCCCTTTGTAGAGTATCCACATCATTTGGGATTCAATAATGGCTCCCAGTTTGCAGTCATCTGCAAACTTTGTTATCAGAGTCCCTTAGTGTTGACCTGTACTTCAGAGAAGTAGATGCCAAACAAGAGCGGCCCCAGGACTGAACCCTGAGGTACTCCACTTGTCACTTGTCTGGAGCTGGATTTGGAGTCGGCTACTTTTACAGTGTGGGTTCTATCAGTAAGCCATTTAGCAACCCATTGGGTGACATAGGGATTAATACCCAACTTAGTAAGTTTATCTATGATTCCAGAGTGGGGGATGGTGTCAAAGGCCTTGGCAAGGTCTAGATAGGCTGTGTGGACCACCTTACCCTTGTCCATGGCTCTGGAGACTGATTTCAAAGAAGTCAATGAGGTTCAGGAGACAAGATCGGCTCTTCACAAACCCAAACTGGGTGGGGTCCAGTGTTTGAAGGTTGCCAATGTCTTTGTTTATAAGTTCCATGATAATATGCTCCATGGCCTTGCAGATAAGGCTTGTCAGACTGATGGGACGGTAGTTTCCGGGATCCAAGGTGGATCCCCCTTGTGGATTGGGATAACTGTAGCTCTGCGCCACTCAGTGGGCACGAAACCTGAGGTGAGGCTATGATTAAACATGACACTTAGGTGAGGTGCCAGTTCATATTGTAGTTTATGTAGTACACAGCCAGGGATGTCATCTGGTCCCATGGATGCTGTATTCTTGGCTTTAGAGAGTGCGTTTTGTACCTGTGTGGCCGTTATTACTGGAATTTGGCAATCTTCCGGTATTGAGATGGGCCATTTAGGGGGTGAGAGGGGGGTGAAGTTGGCACTGAATCGATCTGCCAGGATATTGGCAATATCCTTTGGATCAGTATATTTATTGCCATTCTGTTTTAGCTCAGAGCAGATCTGAGCATTGCCATTTAGATTCTTGACATAGTTATGGAACATGTCATACACCGTCACGTGTAACCAGGAGGCTGAAAGACAGAAAGAACACAGTACTGGAACAGTAGAACTGTGAGCAATATGATGATAGTAAGGACATGTAATCACCGCTGGAGGTGGTGCGGTCCACATAGGTACCGTGTACAACTGTGGTTGTGAGTGATGTAGCCTGTGTATGTGTGTGTTGAGGGTGCCATGTGTGTTCTCGTGTGACTAAAGTGTGTGTGTGTGTGTGTCCGTATATGTGTCTGTAGGTGGCAACTCAGAGGTAGATGATTACGGTAGGTGCGGGTATAGCTAGCCATAGGCATGTGGTAAACACCTGTCCACATTGGGAGGGACAGCCCCCCCTGGCCAGGTGTGTCCTGACATGAAACATTACAAAGGGCAACTGTCTGAGAGTTTAGGACATTAGTATGTCCCAAATAATATGCAATAGTTGCAGGAAATAGTCATGCCTGTATGTAAGAAACAGAAATGTTACATGCAAACCGATAAGTAGTGAAGGACCAAGAACAATTGGTATGTAATGAGGATAAAAGTATGTGCTATCCTGTGTGCTGACCGTGGCCATATGTCAGCCTGTAAACACCACTGTGTAACCTGCAAGTGTCCAACTATGGCCATATGAAAAGGTGGCAAGCCATGTGACAGAGGGTCTGACACCAACACCAATGCAATGACTGCAAATATCTGGGACAGACATACACGGGATAGCGGTCTTTTACAAATATCCCTGCACATATCGCCGTACATCTGGAGGTATGGAAGTATCAACCGCACCTGCATACCATATAGAAACCAATTAACAATGGCCCAAAGTAAATTCCCGTAACAGAAGTCTATTAAGTGATAGCACTGTAATTAGGGAAGGGGCCCACACACATATAGATGGACTACATAGAAATGCAAGCCCCACAAAACTGTATATGCTACGTACACCCGCCTACATCCCCCACACTGGAAACAATAGCAATACAGACCGTAACCACAGCCCAAACATCTAGTTAGTTAATTACATCTGCTGAACCATTTACATACCTTGTGAGAGACACATTTAAAGGCGCCATGCAAAATTGTATCTGTCGTATAATGGAACAAACGGCGATGTTACAGGTGTTTGCAATAGTCCTTTATCAGACGGGTGAGATGACAGGTCCAGTCACAGGTAGAACCACATACTCAAGCCATCACACACAATCCACGGGGGACATGACCCCAAAATAGACTTGGCTCTACACATATCAGTTGCAATTGCACACAACAAAACACAATACAGGCCATCTCCCCAAAGGCAGGGCAAATGGCCAACGCCCAAGTGGAGAATTCAATTATACCCCACTGTTGCTGCGTAATTGGTGAATGGAGTAGCTGTACAGCTGATGTGCACGTAATTAGTCACACCGGACCACCAATTGGTGGCAGTAAACCACATGTTGCAGGTATAGACATATATAAGGATGATTTGCCAGATATGCGAACTGTATGCTCATACTGTATAACAGTTGAAAGTGTAATACAGAAGAGCGAGATAGAGACGAAACACCAGAACGATATCAAGGTATGTAGAACACTAACTGTATGTATAGTATGTTCTGTATTACGTAATGTCAGTGTATGCATAGCCTAGTTTGCAGTAATTAAAAGTGTCCGCCATGCATAAAGTGGGAAATGGTATTTATGTAGCGATGTCTTGCTGATCGTACTAATGCTTGTAGAAGATGTGTGTCCAGCAGTGGGCCACATGGTAAACAGCACAGACACCACAAAGGGATGCAACATGATGGCTTTAAATCAGAACAATGTCATACGACCCGCCGTCAGTGGCAGGGTATGTCCAATAAGTACGTGCCATAGCAGGGGATAGTATATGTAGATATACTGTAACAGTACACATGTGTATGGGCATATAATGTCAGTGACATGTCTAAGGTGGACCCTCTGTGCAAGTATGCTTTGAATTATGGAATACCATGTAAAACATGTGTAATGTATAGTACAGTAGATTGATATGTCAGATATGCTACACAGGAGAACAGGCATATGATGCATAACAAAGGTATCATATAGGGATGTGAGTAGTATGTAATTAATATATGTATAAACAGTTATGATGAAATAAATAATATGTAATCCACTCTGTGCATTTGCAAAGGACGCAAACATTACTCTCATACTAGAATAGCAGAAGAGATGTGGCAGACAAACATGAACATGATTGGCGTGTACAATAACAGTATACATATGGCCTGTAGTTACGGGACATTGTAACAGCGTGACAGCCAATCTAACTGGAAGGGCTATACCAGTAACCATGCACAAAGGACATGTAATAGCTCCACAGGTTCATAGTGGGGTACCATGCAGTCTGGCAAGTCTATGTGTAACAACAACTACAGTGTGCACACCAGTGGCACCTCTCTAGGGTAGTGTCCTGTGAACAGAAGAGCCATGTGTAACCTGCATCACTGCACAGTACAGCCACTGCAGTGAACCCTACATATGTCCACCATCCACCAAGCGAGGTATCACACGAACACTGCTACTGGCTGTCCATGCGTGATGTACATAGGAATCATGTCCCAAAGAATGGTGAGTGTCAGGTCTGGGAATGCAACCCCCAAGCACATGCCACACACTGTCGCGTGTGTGCACATATCCATGAGCATCATGCTCATAGTGGCTATTGTGTATGTCGTGTATGTGGAGTATATCCATAAACATATTTGCAGACATGGGCCCTGTCTTTGCAGCAGACGTCACCCCTGAGTATGTAGTCCACAAATGTGTACAGACATGGTGGCTGTACATAAGCCGCAAAATGTAACAGTTGTAGCTCAATAAACGTCATGGCGTTTTAATGTTGAGTTATGTAAAGCTGTTGTGTAAGGTACACCCTAAGCGGGGTGATGTACCCATGGATGTGTGTATAAGTCCGATGTTCAGAGGTACAATGGGTGCCTATGTACCAGCTACACACCCAGTACAGACATGTGTGGACACGTAGAAGGATATCCATGCCACAGTGGCAATGTGGTAATCACAGGAGTGTGTGCAACATACATGTGTCTTACAAACATGTACAGTGCGACATGTATGTAGGGGACTAACACCTATGTGATAAACAGTGGGTGGATGGTGTACTGCAAAGGTAATGTTCATACCAAGTGTCATGCAGGTAGAGGCCATGATGTTCATATTGGTATCTGTCACAGTAACACCCATATGGATGGGGTCTGTATCAGCTGGTGGAGCAACAATGGCACTGGGTATGCAGTGGTCTGTAAAGTTAGGCAGGGAAGTCCCCTCAGTAGTAGCCTGTACCTCAAGGAAGCATATACCAAACATGAGGGCCCCATGACTGAGGACTGTGGTAAGCCAAGTGTAACTGGAATGCAGTATGTGATATGGTATGCCACCCTCAGTGTGTGTGTCCCATCCATTAGCCACTTTGCATAACATCCAGAGACATATGTTGTGATGTGCAGGTGGATGTGTATGTAGTCAATACCAGAATGGAGAACGGTGCTGAATGGCAGCGAGAGGACAATGCAGGCCGTGTGGACCCCCGTGTCATCATCAACTACTCTGGCAACTGTATGAAAGGTGTTCAACAGGTGTAGGAGGCATGCTGTGGCCCCAACAAGACCAACCCAGCTGGCATCAAAGGACTGGAGCACAACAAAGACTCAGCGAATTGTGTCCATGATGATGTGCCCTATAGCCGTGCATAACAGTCCAGTGAGGTGTGTAGGGCAATAGTCCCAGTCATGCATTGTGGTGCCACCTGTGTGGAGTGTTACTGTTGCTGTGTGCCAGTCAGGGGCCACAATGTCTGGTACAAGGCAATTACTGAATATGGTGTCCCAGTGGAGAGACATGCTGTTCAGAGGTCTGTGGACATCACAGCCTGGGATATTGTAGGGTGACAAGGGACCTGTGTCCTAGGACATATAGAGTGCAGGTCAGTACTGTGTAGGTGTGACTGCAGGTACACCGCAATGTTCCTGCAAGGAATGTGGCCCTGCAGGGAGTGAGAGGGTGTAATGTTAGCATTGAAGCCATCAGACAGCATGTTGCCAACATCCCCTGTTACTGTCATGTTCCAGAGTGACAGTTGTATGTGTGAGCAGATGTGGGTATTGCAAACGACTACTGACATACCACCATAATGCCTTGTGGTACATCTTGTAATGTGTCGCAGTAATGGGTACGTTGCTAGTTATGGAGTATGTGATGTGGGATCCTGTGGCCCTACCGAGGCTGACCAGTGAGTCACCCCACCCATGGGAATGTACACCACTGTGTAACAGCCCCCACCTGTTGTTGTAAATTATGTCTGTGGGACTGCACCCCCAGAGTGTCATCTGTAATCTGGTGTGTACCATCATGGCTCTGTGTGGAATAGCATGAAACATATTGTCGTGCACGTGCTATTGAAGTGCACTGGGGTATGTCTTAGCATTTGCATGTGCATTGTCCACCTGCACGTGTGTCACGACAACAACCACCGCTGTCATACGACATCTGTAGTTGGTGTTGTAGTACTCATCTACTGTGTATGCTGTGAAGTGTGTGGTGCCGGTATGTGGCTAACAAGGGTGGGTAGCAGATGTTCGGATTCCACCAATGAGGGGATAACCCCAGGTGTGGAACAGCAGCCACATGTTGGTAGTGTCCATGTCAAAGATACTGTTGGTCTTGGAGGTGGTGTATAGGTCGAACCAGCCGAGCGGAGGTTATGACTCACGCACAGCGTATGCCTAATGTGTCAGTACATGTGCGGCTATCACAGTTAAGTGTGGGTTACTGTCAGTCTCACATTAGTAGCAGCAGTAGTTCCGGACACAGTTATATGCACGTGGAGCACCTGTGATGCATTGTGCTAAGTAATCAGCCGGGATGTGTGTACAACATAGTTGAATAGGGGGACACCTCAGCTGTGGGTGTGCCAGTCCAGGTACGTGCCTGAGAGGTACGGTCTGTCTATAACCAGTCATTGCAGGTGTGCTCTGCAGAGCCAAGAGGCAGGTCCCAGTCACTGCAGAGATACTGAAGTGGTGCAGTATCAGGTGTGCCTTGCCTGCGTGTGTCACAGAGGATGATGTCAAGCATTGTGTGACATGACCGCATGCTTCGCTAGCCAGTTCCCGTTCTGGTGGTGACTGTTATTGGACACTGTGCAAGACAGGCAGTATAAAAGCAGCAAGAGTCCAACATGTGATCCATACTCTCAGGGCTGACAGGTGCAGGTCAACTGTGCCACAGCATCATGTTGTTTGGCCAGGTCTGTCAAAGTGGACGTATACTAGATGCCTGTGGAATGACAGCAGAAGCATGGACAACTGTTGGGAGTGACACAGTCGTTCATAGTACAGTGGTAACAGGTCCGGATGACCGCAAAATGCTTCCCAGGGCTTGGACCACACCATCAGGGCTACAACACTGGTGGGCTGTTGCATGTCCCTGCACATGTAGTCTGTGCCCTGAGATACAACTTCAGTCACACAAACATGGAAGATGAGTTACATCGTTCCTGCTGACTTGTGGCATGTGTGCATAGGTTATGTTGTAGAACTAGTTACTTGACAACAGAATGTAAGTGACTATCGCCTTGTGTAGCCTGCTGAGTGGAACAGCAGTGTGACTGCCGACAGTCACCTAAGACAGGTGTGTTGTGTATGTTATAACACCCTATTGGCTGTATGTGATGGGCACACGTGTCAGTGGGCTATAGGTTGGTGTGGTTGTGTTTGGCAATGTGGGCCGTTGTTGGTGCCCACACAGAGTATGGAGGGGTACTGTATAAGGTGTCTCTGTATGTGTGGCCTGTGGTGGGGATCATGTGAGACTATGTGATGTGTGGGGTGTGTTGCCAATGTTGCACATCCCCACATGACTGTCAGGTGCAGTCAGGGTTGGTGACAGTATAACCCCCAGCAGGGCTGCATATGTGCATCCCTCACAGGCTGTACTGTTGTATGTTGGGAGGTGTGCATTGACTGTGTACATGAGAATAGCTCTTATGCCACATGTACAACATAGTCATCATAGTGACAGGCAATAGCACTGGAACATGCCAGTTGGACATGCCTGTATATAAGTGGTATGTGCCAGGTGGACACACCGTATAAACCACCATGTCTCACGAGGTATGTGAGTGATGTGTGTACGACAGCCGTTGTACAGTTATCATGCTGGAAATGTATGGACAGACAGTGTACCTGTGAGGACTGGTGTGAAATGGGTGCTAAACTAAGCAGTAGCTCATAACATGCCAAGAAGCTCTGAACAAGTGCCGAGCATGCCCATACATTACAGATAGGGTGTTGGATAATATCAACCCACAAGTGTTGAAAACAGTTATGATTGGTGGCACCGCATCAGAACACTGCCGGGTATGGTCTGCAAGTCCATGAACCATTATCAATGTAGATGTTAGCAGTACAGATGTACAAGACAGTATGGATGTTCGGCTACAGATGCCTTTGTATGTCACAGGAGTGTTCTACTAGTGGCCTGTTGACAGACTCACAACTATTAAAGGTGCTACAGTGACATGTGCATATCACACGGTGTCAGCTACAGTAAACCAGGGTTAATGTGTTGTACCCCACCCACATTGTAGCCCATACCACACAGACAAATGTCAGCAATCTGTGTATGTGAGGATGTGAATGGCCATGACCTATGGGCAATAGTTGCCACAGTGTTGCGAACAACATACAGAATGGGCTGTGTGTGTGATGTGTGTGACATATGTGCACATTCCGGTGGATGATATCAGCAATGACACCACTAGGGGAATACCCCCGTACCCATTAAGAAACACCTAGGCTGTGGTCAACAGTATGGACACTGTGTTAGGGATAGTGTAGTGTAGTACACCTACCTGAGCTGAAGACGTCTCCCTGGCCCTTTAGGTAGTCATCTGAGGTACCCATGACATGACAGGGTGGTATCCATGAGCACGGAGATCATTGGACAGGCATACACAGCACCCATGTGACCAATATTGGAATACACATCACCCTCCAGGGGTAGGGCCCATGCGTGGATGGCCGATACCAGCCTCCACAATACCCACCTCCAGTATGCAGCATGCTATCCACCTTGCATACAGACATATGCCACACTATGCTGTTAGACATGCTACATGTCCATAGCCTGATCTGAAAGACATACATCATGGACAACCACCGTCCTACGAGTAGGATGGCCACATGCTGGACAGATCCCTGTGCCATACCTGTGACATACTCCCGCCATGCCATGCAGCCCTGTCCACATAGCTGCACATATCATCCCTGTCATACATGGTGTGATGGCCGTATGTTAAATGTAGTATCATCTATCTGGATCAGTAATGTGTCACTGACTTCACGGTGGTGTAATGGGTGTCAGATACAGCTAGGAAACCCAGCCCGTACATGCTATAGCCGATAACCTTACCTGCGAATGACGTCCAACTAGCCATTGTGCCATGTCTATCACAAGTGCAACACAGGCGATCCATGGCAGGATGTTGAACAGCTGTACAGTGCAGTGTAGATGTCTATGGCAAAACAGATGCATGTACAGGTTTCCATGTTTACTTGGTGCATTGTCACTGCCCAATTCCAGTAAGGCTGTGTCTGTGTTGATATGTGACATATCCACAGTATCAAGGTCAACAGCATTACCGTGGATACATCAGGCATGAGTAGATAGGTAAGAACACCAGTGCAGGCAAACAGACATGCCCACATGGAGACAGACGTCACATGCAGTAGGAACACTAATGAGGTGACGCACATATATGGGGATGATATCCAATGCATACTGGGTGTTACATGTGTGTGACACATACATGCCAGTCGTGTTAGTGTCATGTTGATTTGCAAATATAATTGTGCAGATGTACTAGAAATGTATTTGCAGCAGTATCACTGTACATGTCTGTAAATGTGATCTGTCACCTTCATCAAGTCTTACAGATAATGCCGCATACACGCTTACCAGCATACAGCCGACAGGAGGATGATGTCGTAATCCCGTACCTCCATGAGAACTACGAGGTGTTATTTAGCCATGTACCACAGCATGCACAGCAGCGGGATGACCTGTGGCAGGATCTTCACAGGAGGGTCAACGAAGTGAGCGGCCACAACCGCACCTACCAGCAGGTGCGCAGACACTGCACGGACCTGATACCCCATGCAAAACAGTGTGCCACTGCAATCGCCAGGGAACAAGGTGGAACGGGTGGTGGGCCACCAACCCAGCCTCTACTCACACACACAGAGGAGCTACTGACCAGTCTGGGAACACCCTCGGAACAGCCCCCACAAACACTAGCTGCCATCGTGGAGGTGGGTGTCTCCCAACCAATGAGCCTGGAGTTGCCTGGTAAGTCAGTACTGAACATATGGGCAGTATATCCCACGTACATGCATGTGTCAGTGTACATCATGTAATGTAACAACATATGCAAGGTATGTGGACACACATGCTTTATGCGACCCTGTGTATGCACCATACCTCTGAACTGTACAGGTATTTGCAGGATGTCCAGATGTCTGCCTCATATTGTCGGTGTGTTCCCCTTAATATCTGTCCCTTTCTGGCAAATAGCTGAATGATGGAGTCATTAAATGATGACATACATTTGTGTTTATGACTGCACATTCCGTGTAAAACCCATGTGCATGCAAACCTATTAGTCTAGCAGATTTCTAAGTTAGTAAGAGCAATATGTCACAGTTGTCCCTATATGTCCCCCATCATAGTAGGCTTTGTCCACATTTATTGTTCTAAGAGGTTGAGAGGTATGGTATGCACGCATGTGCTGACAATATGCTATTGTACAGGTGAATGTGTTAACTTGCACTGTGCAGCCTGTGGCTGTCATACAGTCATGGATAATGTTCATACTGCTGTGTCACCCTATACAGGTACCTCTGGTGTGCTGCACAGACAAGAGTCCGTTGCAGGTGAGACTGTCACCAGTATCAGGCATGTCAAAGCATAGATCTATTCGCCATGTTGCCAGTTAAAACATGGATATACTGGTCGCATCACCCATCATCCACACAGGCCACCCATGTGCAATATATACAACTGAAATGATACACAGACATGAAACTACAGTATTTGTCATTGCTACATGTGTGTCCAGCTGTGCATACAACGGTGGAGGTGTTCTACAATGGAGGCATATGTACTATACAGTGGAACAAAATGTGTGGTACACAAACCAGTATCGCACAGTGAGCAGTGATATGGGCAGACCACAGGCGTCACCATTGTGTTATATGCCCCTGCAATGGTTTTACACATTGTGATGTTCCATCCAACATGTCTGAGACACATAGCATTTTTGTTGCAATATTTTGTCACAATTTCCCATAACCCATACCCCACATACCACACATACACCTGTTGTCTGCATAGTCTTGTGGATGGTGACATATCCAACATCTATGGGTGTATGTCATATGGGACAACACAGACATGTGTGATAGATGGCCATCACATACATGACCAACACATGTGCACACATGGCCATGGGGGATGGCCAGAGACACGTAGCCACACAGAAGATGGGATGTAGATACACCCTGTCTCACTTTGTCCACACATGGTCCAATTACAGACGTATTAGACCAATTGTACAGGTGATGTGGTATGCTACACATCCTAAATGCCTGTGCACAGCTAGTGAAAGTGTCAGTGACATGTACCTCATACGATGTGTTGAACATGATGTCTGTGTCATAGCATGACGGTAGTCACCTTCACAGATT
Organism: Protopterus annectens; assembly: GCF_019279795.1. Classification (NCBI taxonomy): domain Eukaryota; kingdom Metazoa; phylum Chordata; order Ceratodontiformes; family Protopteridae; genus Protopterus; species Protopterus annectens. The sequence goes on from NC_056744.1 coordinate 1,562,457,695, forward strand.
CCACTGACAGTGATACCAGGCCACAGAAACTGTACTCTTCCCCTCCCACCGTAGGACATCACTGTTAGCTGTGCACCTTGTGTGCGTGGTACATTAATGTCATGTGCGAAATGGTGACGTGACATGTCCGCTATGTGTGGACATGGTTGCCAGGCAGTCAACACTCTGTAGTCATCATGCAGGGGTGTCATCTGTATGTCCTCCAGTGACCTGTCACATGACACAGCATGGTTGGGTGTGTATACACCTCAGCATCATAGGTCACAATCCACAGGTATGTCATGGGTATGCATGCAGTTCTGGATATGCAATGCATACATAACATGCACTGTTTAGCAATATAGACACCTCACGATGCCATGCAATGGCACAGTGTCTGTACATCACACTGTACAGCAATGTAGACAGCTCACAGTGCCCTACCATGCCTATGTACATTTGCTCAACATGCATTCTATCTGTAGGGCATATGTACAACACTGCAATGTGATACCCAGTATGACGCTGTACATGTGTCAGGACACCATTGTGTCAGGCATGCATGCATGCATGTTAATGCACACATCAGCAGATTACATGGCAAGGTCACGTCAGCCATGTGTACTGTTATCCTGTTCTGGTCCACATGGTGTATCACGGGGCTGCATGCATACTACCATGATTGTGTGAATTGCATGGATAATGATATGACACCTGCCTGCTGTAGTGTGCATTCCAGGGGGTATGCTTACAAACACTATTGATGTCTGAGCTGCATGCTGTCAGCTGTATTACAAGCATGCTGCATGCCATCTGTCATCTCACATGCATGGTGTGTCAGTGTGTGTGTCAGTGTGTGTGTCTGTGTGTGTCAGTGTGTGTGTGTGTGTGTGTGTGTGTGTGTGTGTGTGTGTGTGTGTGTGTGTGTGTGTGTGTGTGTGTGTGTGTGTGTGTGTGTGTGTGTGTGTGTGTGTGTGTGTGTGTGTGTGTGTGTGTGTGTGTGTGTGTGTGTGTGTGTGTGTGTGCGTGTGTGTGCGTGTGTGTGCGTGTGTGTGTGCGTCAGTGTGTGTGTGTGTGTCTATTGTAATTTAGAGTCTTTCTTTGCATTCGCAGGTGATGTAGGTGCATTACCCTCCTACGGTCCATCTGATAGTGTCCCTACAGATGCTAGTAGTGATGAACATATGCACAAGGTACAGGCAGGGATGTCAGGGGCGGAATCTGTGCCAACGGTTGCCATCCCAGCTATGTCCCCCTCTTCCCCGCACACAGTTCAGCTGCCAACACATACCGCATCTACAGTGGCCATAGAGGAAGGACAGTCAGCGTTTGTTAGCATTGAACAGGAACATGTGGTGGCTACAGAAGGTGTGTCTCCACACCATGGTGGCAGTATACTGACTGCAGATGTGCCACACAGGCATGTGGCTGGTGCTGCTCGTAGGAGGACCTCTGGCAGACATGCAGCTGCTGGGATCACCAGACGCATGTTCCAGAATGTAATGGCGGCACAGGCACATGCCGAATGGCAGAACAGAGAAGGGCAGAGGCTGCAGAGGGCTGCTATCAGTACCCTAAACAACAACATCCAGGCATTGGCAGGTGCTCAACAGCAGCTTGCTGATGTTCTGGACAGGCGATTGGGTGACATGGTCAGAATCCTCGACCATGGCATGGCAATCTGCGAGCGTGAGCTGTCTGTGCTGGAACATCTGGAAGGGGTGAGGCATAGGACACATGGACGTAGGCCAGCTACACCGCCTAGTGCAGGTCAACGTGAGCGTGCCACCTCACATGGCCACTCCCATAGTGCTGGTAGCAGTAGCAGTACAGCTGGTGCTGCGCTGTCCACACCAGGTCACAGCAGGCCACGTGGATGTGGCCCTGGACGTTCCCGGTGAGGACATGGTTGCAGTGGCCATGTGTCGTCGGACAGTAGCCATTCTGTACCTCTGCCTGGTAGTGCCTGTGCAACCCCTGGCAGGCACAGGACCGTGGATGTGTCCAGTCACAGTGAGCTGTACAATTTGGTCTGTACAATCTGGAGCTGTACAGAATACCCTTGTGTAGGCCTCACAAATGACATAACTATGTGCACACATACATGCACACAGCAAACACAACTGTAGGGCTCCACAACACCCACATGCATATGGAACAGACATGTCCATTCAAATCACTGGCCCTTACCCGCACACACAATGTCATCCATTGGTGCAGCCTATGCCCCTGGCAAATAGTATCACCTATTGCATATGATGAAGCCTGTGCCGCATCCCTGTCATCCACACCATCGGTGCAGGGATATGCTCATATGGTCTGATGTAGAGGGTGAACAGAATAGTGAGAGGTGTATCTAACATTACTTGTGTATGCATATTGAGGGATGTGTATGTTGTATTGGTCGTGTGTGAATACTGAGATGTGAGAGGTGTATCTAACATTACTTGTGTATGCATATTGAGGGATGTGTATGTTGCATTGGACATGTGTGAATACTGAGAGATGTGTATGTGACATCAGTGGTGTACTGTCAACATGCACCAGTCATACCATGTAGTCCAGGTGCAGCATGCATTGTGATATGTTCACAGTATGTGTCTTGGTTACAACAGTAACATCATGTTGGTAATGATGCCCTGGTTTCCTCCTATGGTGTACTGGCATGTGCCTACAGGTAGCAGTGTTTGCAGTCCCCCATGTGTAACTGTGGAGTACTCACAGGCATGTATGGCAATATCAGCATGCTAAATGTACCCTCAACCTGACTGTTGGAAAGTCGAACATGACACAGATGTCCGAACATGAAACAGATGTCCGCACATATACTGCACCTGAAGCATGTGGTCAGTTGAACAGACTACAGTGGACAGAGATGTGACATACATACCGGGAAACATTACAGGTATGTTGACATGGTGCAGGGGTTGTACACAGCGGTCTGGCCAGTGATGATGTTAGAGGCCACCTGATAGCATGAGGCCACACTGTGTAGCAGTAATACCCTGTCACAGTACAGGAACATGGCCACATTCACAGGGTCTACAGCACTATAATGCACACCCCATAGTGTTGAGGTGTGGACCCTTGCCTATGTGGTCATCACCCGTGCAGTACTTTGCACCCACACGATGTGGCACAGAGAAGGGACATGCACAGGTAGCCAGTATGGCTGAGACCAATGGCATCAACAGGGTAGTAGACTGCATCACCATGGGAGGTTAGTGATCCTGTTTCCACAGTATGGTAGCATACACCCTCACACCAAGCACCAGATATCCATACATACATACATACAAACACACACTGTGGTGACCAGATATGTGTGTACGGATAGCCGATGTGTGTGATGCACCACGCCTGCCGACGTCATGCTTTCCACACTGCAGTATGTATAGATCTCTACAACGGTGTACAGGGATGTGTTACAATTGGGATGTAGTCCCCACCATATGTGGCATGTGTGGTCACACAAGTGGACACACCTGGCGGTGCTGGGAATGATACACCTGCCATATGATGAACCATTTGATAGACATGCAGCGATAATGTCCACAGTATGTGCACCAACGCTATGTCTGGCAGTTGTGTGGCTATATGCACATGGGAGGATGTCAGTGATACAGGTGTCACATGACATACAGTTGGTAACACCTGACCACTGTGAATGCGTTATGTCATCACCGTCAAGTAACAGTGACATAGAGTACTGTTTGCACATGGCATGGTAGGATGGCATATGACTCATCTGTGAGCCATCCCCGGCACACATACATCTACACAGGTGGATCACCACTTTATGTACACACATCCCTCCATACGTGATGTACAACCAACCGTACTGTCTGTATGTCACCATATACAGGTGTCAATGATGGGGCTGCATTGCGACTGCATGTTGTAGTTAGGCACAGCTGTGTTACGGACATTGGCCACTGCACATGCATGGTTGCTGCATGCACAGTACAGATTGTACATGTGCGTTGGTCCTACATGTGTCTCCTGTAGCCATGTTTGTATGCATTGCTATTGTTGGACATGTGTGTTGACATACATAACACATGGACTGTGGTATGATATCACGGGTGTCAAGGGTGACTACTACATGGGAATGTGTCCTCCGTCAACATTGCTACCTCCTGTACTGTGAGCATTCAACAGACATGGATCCACCTTCCATTTGCATGCGTAAGATTGCTTAGGCCACTGTTCTGCATGGGGGACAGCAAAGGCTTAGCTATGTACATATGTGTTGTGTGTGTGGTCCATGCACATATCCACTACAATCACATGTTTGACATATCGAAATGTGTGTTCGTTGGTGTACAGCAACTCTCATCTGTCACAGCTGTGTAAGACCCGGGGCCCCTGGTATGTCTTGAGCTGACCTGGTAATGTATAGTGGTATAACTGCAATGCATAACACCTGTTAGAACCCTGTCAGTACATGTGTACTCTGCACAGTTGCTGTCAGTCCACTGGTCATGTGTCACACGGTGTTGTGGTAATGTATGGCTGTGTATTGCTGCAGCAACAACATGGTGATGTCTCGAGGGCTACAGTGTAGACTGCGGTGTGTACGTCTGTGATTTGCACCTGTGACAGCTGTGATGGCAGCCGGGTGTGTACTGGTCACTGCATGTGTGTGACCGCTCTGTGCATACGGACAGTCATACCTTACTGTGCCCTTCCGTGTTTACACTCCGTCTGCATGCAGGACAGCCCACCCTGTGCATGGGGATGGTTATACCTTACTGTGCCCTTCCGTGTTTACACTCCGTCTGCATGCAGGATGGCCCACCCTGTGCATGGGGACTGTTATACCTTACTGTGCCCTTCCATGTTTAGACTCCATCTGCATGCAAGATGGACCTTTGCAACTAAGTGTGTGAGCATGCCCAGTACGCTGTTGTGTAGATGGACACACATGACAGTCCAAACTGAGCCCTTGCGTGTTGACACTCCGTCTGCATGCAAAACGGCCCTTTGCAACTGCTAAGTGTGTGAGCATGCCCAGTATGCCATTGTATAGATTGACACACAGTACAGTCCGAACAGACGTGTATTACTAAATGTGTGGCCATGCCCAGTGACACCTTGTGTCGGTGATGTCCCCCTGTGCATGGGCATGGCCGTTGACATCCTGTATAGCCATGGTGGTCATCCAGGCAACAGATGTCCATTTTCAACATCACGATGGATGCCTACCGAATACACACTGGTCGACTATCTTGAAGGGTGTACTGTCTGTGGCACGTCCTGTGTCTATGTCATGTTGTTGTGGTGTTCCGTAAATCCTACGTTGCACCGATCACACCACTGCCGTGTGTTTGTCTACGTCTACCGTGGGACAGTAATATGTCTGTATGCTTTCAGACTGATCACTCTCTATACAATCCTTGTCGGCTTCCTTGTCAGTGCGGATGATGACACGCCCCTAGAAGTATGCCTCTGGGACTGCTGTGTTTAGTAATCTTGGTAGCGCGTTCTATAAATGCGTCATGCTGTAGTGTGATAGGGTAGTTAGGTGTATGTTCGACCTTCAGCCCTGCCAAGTGTGTGTGTGTGTGTGTGTGTGTGTGTGTGTGTGTGTGTGTGTGTGTGTGTGTGTGTGTGTGTGTGTGTGTGTGTGTGTGTGTGTTTGCGCGCATGCTACTGTCCACCTGGGGACTCAGTCTTGCTTTTAGATGCCTCACACCACAGAAATTCCCTACCGACATCTTTGCCTTTGCGGATGATGACACGCACCTAGTTATCTGCCTCTGGGACTGCTGTGTTTAGTAATCTCAGTAGCGCGTTCTGTAAATGCGTCATGCTGTAGTGTGATAGGGTAGTTAGGTGTATGTTCGACTCCCAGCCCTGCCAAGTGTGTGTGTGTGTTTGCGTGCATGCTCCCATCCGCCTGGGGACTCAGTCTTGCTTTTAGACACCTCACACCACAGAAATTTCCTACCAACGTCTTTGCCTTTGTGGATGATGACACACACCTAGATGTCTGCCTCTGGGACTGCTGTGTTTAGTAATCTCAGTACCACGTTCTGTAAATGCGTCATGCTGTAGTGTGATAGGGTAGTTAGGTGTATGTTTGACTCCCAGCCCTGCCAAGTGTGTGTGTGTTTGCGCCATGCTCCCATCTGCCTGGGGACTCAGTCTTGCTTTTCGACGCCTCACACCACAGAAATTTCCTACCGACGTCTTTGCCTTTGCGGATGATGACACGTACCTAGATGTCTGCCTCTGGGATTGCTGTGTTTAGTAATCTTGGTAGTGCATTCTGTAAATGCGTCATGCTGTAGTGTGATAGGGTAGTTAGGTGTATGTTCGACCCCCAGTCCTGCCAATGCTGTAGTGTGATAGGGTAGTTAGGTGTATGTTCGACCCCCAGCCCTGCCCAAGTGTGTGTGTGTGTGTGTGTGTGTGTGTGTGTGTGTGTGTGTGTGTGTTTGCGTGCATGCTCCCATCCGCCTGGGGACTCAGTCTTGCTTTTAGATGCCTCACACCACAGAAATTTCCTACCAACATCTTTGCCTTTGCGGGTGATGACATGCACCCAGATGTCTGCCTCTGGGACTGCTGTGTTTAGTAATCTCGGTAGTGCATTCTGTAAATGAGTCATGCTGTAGTGTGATAGGGTAGTTACGTGTATGTTCGACTCCCAGTCCTGCCAAGTGTGTGTGTGTGTGTGTGTGTGTGTGTGTGTGTGTGTGTGTGTGTGTGTGTGTTTTCCAGCTGCATGACAACAGTACATTGCTTTTACAGTATTCACTCTCCATAACATCCGTGCGGCATCTTTGCCTTTGATGCTGCTATCTGCAGGCTAGACGTATGCCTGTGTGAATCCTGTGATCAACTAATCATGGTAGCGCATTCTGTAACTGCGTAATGCTGTCGTGTGGTACAGTGGTTATGTTTGTGTTCTGCTCCTAACCTTGCCACGTGTGTTGTGTGAGTGTGTGTGTGTATGTATCTATTTACATATATATATATATATATATATAGATATATATATATATATATATATATATATATATATATATATATATATATATACATATACATATATATATATATATATATATATATATATATATATATTGTATATAGATATGTATGTTGGGATTATCACTCTTGAATGTGCTGCATTATCTGTACGTGAGCACCTTGGATGTATGTACATCTGCTATGGCTCTGTGATAGTGCACATACTGTGTGCTGTAGTGATCGTGGGTTATACTTGTGTAGTGACCGATTATTGTGTTGCTGGGTATTACATGGGCATTAGAAACAATGTTAGTACAGCACCTTTGAATGGTCGTATGCACGTCTCGGCAACAGTCAACAGTGGTTATTACATTGGAGTGTGAGTATGGCTCATATCCGTATGTAGTAACTGACAATTCTATGCACCTCAGGTTAACATTACAGACTCATGTTTATCCACAGGTTGTGGTTCAGATCCCAGGACTGTATGCATATACATTGACAGGTGCAGGACTGGGTTGTGTTGGATGCATGTAGGGGTGCCCATGGCCAGTAATGGGGATCTCTACAGCCTGGCAGGTATGGTCTGTGACTGCCCCACAACATCCTGTATATGGCTGACACATGCTGTACCTGTGTATATGCAGACACACACACTTACCACAAACAGCTATGGCTATCACATACACAAACCCATTGCATCACCATTGGGCCATGCAATAACCATTGTCCCTCACACACACACACCTATGTGTACATTGGGTGGCTCAATGACAGCTCTGGTAATGTAACACCACACCCTGTGCATATGATGTCACCTGTGCCACCACCTGTGATGTGTAACATTGATGCAGGATCAGACTAACCTGGTGATGATGCACACGGTGGCTTTATTCCACTGTATTGATGTTAGCATGCTGGTAACACACAATGTGTTACTTCCAGGTGTATATCAGCAGGCATGATGCATTGCAGCTATGACCATCACTGTAGCATAGTTTACAGCACTGTTAATTTTGATGATGTATTCTCCATCCATGTGCCATTTCACTGATGTGTGTAGTATTGGCAGCATGTGTGTCTGAGTGTGCAGTACCTATGTGATGTGTGTAGTACACATGTATACATGTTTACAAATGCATACACGACATTACACAGGTTTCACCATTCGTACACTAGCTTACTGGTTCTTCCACACTCCACACACGCACACAGGCTAACACACGCGCACACATGCTTACTCGGGCTTACTGGTGCGCACGGGCGCAGACACACTGTGGGTAGGTTTGCAGGTCACATCGGTGGTATCCATGGCGTACACCGTCAGTCTCCTGACATTCTCTAGGATAGTTCATAACACGCCTCTTCCACTGAGTACTGACAGCAAACATGTGACACTGCTCCGGTGAGGTTACAGTGTTTTATACATACACACTCATGTTGTCACCTATCTTCTACTCTAATAGTCCCCTTAACCTACACTGCACTGTAGATGCTTGGCCCATATGGCATGACATGTTGTGATTCACTATCCTCAGGCTCACTTGCATCACATTGCCTACAAATGCTTCGTTACATCTCTGACAGAGTGCTTCCACACATAAGAACCAGTACGCAGTAGCCATGTTGTCTCCAGCTTGCCATTCATCTGCATGGTGTACTAACATCTAACTAAACCTACATTTTGTATGTATATTATACATATATGACTTGTTTTGAAGCGCAGCGCGTTCACGTGGCACTGCACTACACTTCCACACCGAAGATCGGGGGAGGACAACTACTGTTTTATTGATATCCAATGGACAAAGCTGCCACTGGCCTTGGACTTGGACATTGGCATGCTTCTTCGACTGTATTCACACTGTATATGCAGCTGTCATTGCTCCATTTAACAACGTGCATAACGTTAGTCGCCTAACATCCGGGTACATTTCTGCACATAATTCTGCTCTTGCACGGACAGCTTACTGTTTCATGTATCGCGTAATTATATAATTTGCATAGCTTTCACATACAAATGGGGTATGTTGCAAATCCCAACATTGTCCGTGCAATGTTCATGTTACGGGCGGTCTTGCATGCCCCTATGGGTGTTTGTTGAATAGCCTGGCAGTCATCTTTCCTTGCTGTACTCTCACTCTACTCGTACACGCCGGAGGCTTCATGTATCATGGCCTAGGCTTTGCTGTGTGCTATGTCTATTTGTGGTGTATGCATGGCTGTGGGTATGTTCCACTGTCATCATTGGTAAAGGTGACTGCCCTATCGGTACTTCATGTAGACTGCTGTGTCATTTGACATGTCAGCACATACCTGCGGCCAATACTGAACTTCCTACTGCAGTGCTTTTCATACCTTCTGAGTTATCTTGCAGTTGATAATGCTGTTTCCTCAGAGATGTATCTGTTTCTGATCATACCTCTCAACCTCCTAGAGCAAAACATCTGTACAAAGCCTAACATGATGGGGGGACAAATAGGGGAAGATTTTAAATATTGCTCTTACAAACGTAGATAGTTGACAGTATAATAGGTTTTGCATTAGTATGACTTTTCTGAGGGATTTGGGGTCTTAAACTCAAACGTTTGTCATTATTTAATGACATCAGTTCTCAGGTATTTGGCAGACAGGTACAGATTGTAAGAGGAACACACCAAACATATGAGGCATACATCTGCACATTCTACGAGACTCTGTAGAGTTGCGAGGTATGTTTTTGATACAGGATATCAATTTTCTTTCACCAATACACACAATATACAGTGCCATCACAGGCCAGATGCCATTACATTCCTATTGCAGGACACACCCACCCAGAGGGTTATATTCCTCACACAGGCCAACAGGTGCTTATCCACACTAATTATTCTATCATGTACCTTATGTGTACGCCGGTATTTGTGCTTTCCGTCAGTGGCAGAGCTCACGTACGAGTATCGGGGACTGGACACTGTATCGGTGACACTGCATGACACCCTGAGGGACACATGTCTTTTGAGTCTATTAACCTTCCACATTGACTTTCACAGGGCATACGTTGTCATTCACATTTGTGGAAAGTCATGATTTTGACTTGTACATGTTTTGTCATTTGTCCTGACGTCTTTCTTCTCACCTGTCCACCTAGTATCACTAGTTCTGTACATTTATTTAGGATGGGTTACCTTCATACCTCTCACCTGTACACATTATGGGTAAATGCCCCGAGGTTTGACCTATGATTCTGTTACATTTGTCATAACAATGTGCCTTTCTGGTAGATTGCTGGCAAGGCATAACAGTTAGGTAATAATGACTGACATTTCTATTTCATGATTACTAACACTCATAACATTCATATTCCTGACTACGTCATTATTCTATCAACATTCTGACTTTGTCTGGGGTATATTTAATATAGTCCCTATTTGTATTTCATGTACTATGCCTTAGTCCAGCTGTCTTATTCTGACATTTTGGCAGGTATGGTTACCATCTTGGTCGTATGTATGTGCATCCATGATAATCGCCTACATGACACTGATATAGGTCCCTACATCTTCCCCCAATGGTTTACACAATATCCAGTAGATGGGTTGCACCTTTTTAGAGAATATAGGCGTGTGCTATACCCACATAGGTATATTGCTCACTCCCATTGGGCGTACCTAATAGATCTGTGCCAACCAACACCTAGGCCCATTTCTGCATACCCATGATTCCCATACCTGACACCCCTCGACAGTACCCATTAGACATGTTTAATATGAGCAAAAATAAAGTGTGAGGACACTTCTGAGCACTCTCCACTCTGCGGATATCAGGTCATATGTCATACATTCTCTCGACCCATGTGTTATTACTCTTGCACCTGCTACTGTTGCATGTACAGCTATATCGTAGTTGCAGTTGTGACATCTTTTGCATCAATGACGGTTCGCCCTTCATACGGGATCAATTTTTGGGGTCCTGCAAAGGACACCTATATTCATGTTTAACGTGTAGAACTTGCAGGTCCTCTCACACTGGTACTTTCCGAGCAATGGTTTGGAAAGCAGCGGTGTATTCTCCTTTCATGCATATCTGTCTGTCTATCCATAATAGCTATACCATGACCTATTTATGTACATGTGTTATATGTACAGGGACATATGTTTGTTGTGTATATATCTATTCATGTATCGTGTGTGTATAGATATATATATGTACATATATACATATGTCTGTACATTCCTCATTTCATAATTTGCTTTGGTTTATGTCTGTGGATATATGCGGATATATATATCCATATCATACCTTTCAACTGTACAGATTTTCGCTGCATGTACAGCTGTTTGCCTCTTATCTTTGGTCCATTTTTCATAACCTTGTGTCTATCTGGCAATTTAGTGGCATATCATTAAAGACTGACGTTAGTAAATAATGACAAACATTTCAGGTTACGACTTCATACCCTTCAGAGAATCCATGCTAGTGACACACCTGTTATTCTATCCACTTTCAATGTTTGTTAGGGCAATATCTGGGGATTGTCCCTATTTGTAATAGTTGATTTCATGGCTTTGTCCGATTTCATACTTTACTGGGTTAACAGGTATGAGCCATGTACATAGAACGTGGAGAAAACAGGATTCATTTGCTATGAGCGGATTACACACACGCAGGCGCACTTGCATATCCTTATTGTGGGTTGCATATGTTTCATAGATATTTGTGCTTACGTGAACTTTCATAATTCTGACCGTAACAGTTGCATATCTGTATTCCGGTTTACGGACTGCTGTGAAACACACGTTCACCTTTACATATTTAAATGTGTGTACAGCACGAACGCATTCATTACACTTTCAAGTTATATGTGCAGTGGTCGTAGGTCAACCGGGACTGCATTCACGTTGGTCGGATGCCGGAACCACTATTCTATTGGTGTTCTCCCTCATTGATATGCATACCCATAGTACTTAGCTACATCAACATATGCCTCACCGCTTCACCTACAACACAGGCATCCATTCTCCTGCTGGGAAAAATGCAGTACTATATATTACACATTCCCTATTGCCTACTGCTGTGGACCACAGCTGCATTGTTAATCACTCCGAGGATATGCAGAACACCAAGGCATATAGTCCAGGCACATACAGGTCTTTGATTGTCAGGGTGTTCATGTAGTGATCTGGGTTAAGGCTTGTCCACCTGGTGAACGGAACTTCCCTGGCCGAGTTCAAATGTCAGACGAAGCATATGGATAGGGAGTTTCTCCCTATTATGAAGTTTTACCTGTGTTTATAGATACAGGTGTTTGGGCACCTGTCAGCAGCTTATTCTGTTGGCAATACATATTATGGGTGGAGTTGTTACAGTCCATACTCCACAGTGAGGGGTGTTCCCATTCACATTTGACTATTACCTGTATACAGTCATATGGGGATTATTATTTTGGACATGAAGTGACTACAGGTATCCAGTTGCACATTACACAAATGTGAAGGGTTGTTACTGTAAATATGTACAGACCATACCTCTCAACCTCTTAGAGCACCAAAACTGCGCAAAACCTACACGATGGGGGGACAATTAGGGACACATTTTAACGATTTCTCTTACAAGCTTAGAACATTGATAGAATACTAGGTTTTGCATTAGCATGTATTTTTCTGAAGGATGTGGAGTCTTAAACTCAGGATATTTCTCATTATTTAGTGATGTCAATCCTCAGCTATTTACCACACTGGTGCAGATTGTCGGAGGCACACAACAACAATATGTGGCAAACCTCTGGTCATTCTTAGGGTTGTCACCTTTTCAAATGCCCAAAGTGAGACATGTTCTGTAAAAATGTCAGATTTTCCAGGACAAAACATACCAACAGCCGTGCATGGTACAGAACTTAACCTTTTTTGCACAAATAATAGCTTATTCTAGTAACATTTGAATTGCTTATACTACTTCACATAACATATAGAAGTTTCATATATAAAACAACTGTTTTATGCAACTATTAAAGAAACTTAGGAAATAACTTTGTCCTAAATTCTCAGGACATTTGCTATGTCTTGATATTTTTCACAGGACACAACTGCCTACAGAGGGACTGTTACTCGCAAAGTGGGACAGGTGGTAACCCTAGTCATTCTGTGAATATCAGGACAGTTGAGTGGTATGGCACGGACCTCTGTAATACGCTGTTGTATTCTGGCACAGCAGTAGCTCAGCATTAAAGACTGCAGTCGGGTTACAGACTTCATACTCCGGACATTAATGCCAATGTGCAAACTGCTATTCTATCATATTCTGTGTTTCTAAGAGCTATCTTTACAGAATGTCCCTGTTTTTGGACCTTTGTCTCACTTGTATTCACGGCTCTGTCCAGATATCTTGCTCACACAGGTTGACAGGTATGGTCGGTCACGCCTGCACACAGTCAGTGTCCCTCACACTTGATCAGGGTTGACCTGTTTACATCAGTGTCTTCCTTACCCTCATGCCATTTGTCACTATGCAAATGTGTGCATTATATTCTCCCTCCTATTCGTGTCTGGACACGTGCATCACAGGAAGGTGTTTTATCCTGGGTAGTAGGTTATGCATGCCCACTTAGGGCTGGACAGTGTCATGGACCTCCACTGCACGTTCTGACTTGTGTCCAGATATCTATAGGATTGGACATCATGTCGTCATACCCATTCTACTATTTACACAGGTTGGTTATCCCATGAGGGATATCCCAAAAATTGGACAAGACCAAAACAAGTCAGATAATGAAGATTTTTGTGGCTTTACAAAAACGTGCAGGAGGTTTTACATGCAGGGGATACATGGCTTGCAATCCTGACACTGCCTAGGGTGACAATACCTATTACATATGCGTAGGGGTCACTGTCTGTAGCTGTGTCTGCAACAAACCAGTGGGCCAAGTACGGCTGGCTTTGGTGGACGTTCTGGTATGGAGGCAGGTTGTGTGTTGTGGAGGGTATGCTGGGTAGGCCATTATGCATCCAGGTGTGTTGCGTTTGTTATGGCCAGTTCCATCAGGACCCATCTGTGGGTATGTGACGTTGACGTATCTATATATTTGTCTCGCACATTTCCATATTCATATGTTTGTGGGATTGTGTTCTACACTATGGCCTGTCTGCTTGTCTCGCAGCTGTTTCTACATGTGGTTGTGTTTCTTTCCACTTCACCCGCTGCCCCCTCGTACACCTCTGGTTCACCTTTTCTGCATATGACACAGTATCGCCTTTGAGGATTTTACCATTAACCACCCACCCCTCACACGTGAATTCATCACACCCCATAGAGCACTACTTTGGTTGTTGGCCCATGACACAGCCAGAGTTACACATTGACTACCCTACATGTGTTGGGTACCTTTATGGTTGTGTGGACTACCCTGCCATGTTTGCTTTCCACATGCTATACCTCACACACATAGGTACATGCCCATACTTCACTTTCATTATTTGGTTGTTATATCCGGGTACTACCCATTCAACTGTGTCACATACACATTCGGATTATACAGCTGACTTCCGGATTTTGCCAGCCTGTTGTACTCATTGGTAGGATGGCACCTTTTCCTATGTCCAAACTATTCCTTACACATGTCTGACTGTTGTGGACAATGCCTCCCCACAGTCGACGGTTGTGCTTCCACCTTTTCAATTGGCCATAGTGTGACATTTGCGGTGAACACAGCATATTTTACAGGCCGACACATACCCATGGTCAGTTCGGCAGATGGAACTTACAATTCTTGCCTATATTTAAGCTTATTCTTGTAGCATTTTGGTGTCTTATTCTGTTTCTCATGACATTTATGTAATATACGTTCAGTGAAATATGTTTAATGCAACTATTACATGATGTCTACGGAATAATTATGTCCTATATTCTCTGGACATTTGCCATTTTTACATGTTTGTGTCAGGACACATCTGCCCACAGAGGGACTGTTGCTCACAAAGTGGGACAGGTGGTAATCTTAGTCGACGGTTTGGATCATACTGTTCCTTTTGGCCTACATGTGTCCGTATTGTTATGGCTGTTTATATGCTCCTTCTGTTTCGTTTACATGCATATGCTCTTTCCTATCACATTTGGTATGTGAAATACGGACATACCTTTTGTATGTGACTATTACATGCCTTGTGGGATATGATTCAAACATATGGTCACTACATATATCTACATTTCTCCTCGTGTATTTTGTTGTGGACACATCTGCACAGCTATGTTCCCTCCCTCACATTATGGGTCAGCTGGTGACCCTCTCCATTGGGCTGGACGTACCTACTGGCAGCGCACTAACATATGATACATTTCACTTCCACATGGTATAACTATCTACACTACATTGGACTACGGGCACACGGTTTTCCTGTCATTTGTTCAAGGGTTAGGGACCCGTTATTCCCTACAGTGCATTTGTGTTTGCTTCTTCATTTTCAGTTCGCAGGGACTATCTTGCATGCTTTGCATATGTTTCAGTATCCACGGACACTGATAGGTGTGATTACTATTGCAGGCGGAATATAATATTCAGCAGTTTAGGTTGCTCATCGACAGCCGACATTGACACGCCTCCATGCGCAACTTCGTTACGCCCAGTGCACTCGCGCACGTTTCCTATGCACGTGGCTGTGGCGGCTGCGCACCTTCATTAATATGCATATGGCGTGACTACTCCATATATATGCCGCACGGATGGCACAAGCCTTACGCCAGCCTTGCGCTGAGCTTCATGAATCCCGGGGACCATCTTTTATGGAGTATGTTAACATTAGCAAGAAAGGTCGTCACCAAGAACAGGAAGAATCAGACTACTATTATGAAGGAATTTGTACATTTGGTAACTGAAAATTGTCATCCTGAATTTATCACAATCAAGACAAAAACATCTATAATCACCTCTTCACATAATATATGGCTGAAATTCAAAGAACTGCTGGATATACAGATTTAGTAATTAAGTAACTACTCATCACATTTATTTTTTAAAAGCTTTATTTTATAGTAAACACAATTGAAAATAGTTATTTACGTTATTTATTATTATTCTTTTAAATATGTACATTTGTTTCATAATATTTATATTATCATATATTAATGTTTTGTTGTTACAATTTTCAATAAAAACAATTGAGAAAAAAATCTATGCTTGGTCCCCTGCTAGTCAATGTTTTCATAAATGACCTACATGCTGCATGTAAACATGCTACTATCATTCAGTATACTGATGATTTTATGTGATTTTTCACTGACAAAAATCTACAACAACTTTAAACCCAAATGAAGGAATCATTCAACTACATTGAAACATGGCACCATAACTCTTAATTACTATTCAACCCTAAGAAGACTAAATTTACTCTGTTCACACCTAAACAATCCTCTTAATGACAAACCTCTCTTCATCATTACTTCTTTTGATAAAACCAAAATTGAACTTGCAACTTATACCAAGGTCTAAGTTAGATGAAGGCATGAAATTTTGCTACTGAATAAAGCAAGCTACCAGCAAAATTCATGTATTAGAGCAAAGGGAAATGTATTGGCAGTTGCTGCTTAATGCTTGTACCCTTCTGGGAATTAATGATTTAATTTTGATTAAGCCTATCCTGAGGATCAAAGCTTCCAGATTATGATGTTCTAACTTATGTATTTTTTTTATATGTGGTTTTAATATTTTCATATAGTTTTATATGATTTTACATGACTTTCTATATGATTTTTTTTCAAATATTAGGGATGTATTTTTAATGTATTGTATCTCTTTAAACATGAAGTATGTTGTTGCCACCTTTAAGGCTTTTTAAATGATACAATGTTTCTGATGAAGTTCTGGTGTTGGTGGAGCAAAAGCACTCAATCATTTAATTAAAGATCCTAACGTGGCTACTAGTATGGCATTCTATTTTTATTTTTATGTTTTTTTTTATTGTGTACCGGTTACTTTGTTCCTATATTTGTCAATCTGCAAGCTTCCCAAATAACCATGCTATAGAAATTTTACAACAAAATAGTTAAACTTGCAGCTGATATGCCTTATAGATCCCACCAATGCATGATATTAAAACAGATTAATTAGTTAAAACTGCCTCACTATGTAATATTCAAACATATGAAACTGTTCAAAGTCTCATTTTCCAACCAGAAAAATGCCCAGCACTAAAAAATATTATCAAACCTTACTCCCCATCTTGGACTCTTCCGTCTACTATTAAACATTTACTGCACTAAATTAAATCAAGCATTACTGCAGGTGACTCTCTGTATTATTCTCACATCAATAAAGTGTAGAATTCTGTTCCCTTCTCTATCAAGCAAACTAACAGTCTGAAATCCTTCATGCTATTGCTGAAACAAAATGTAAAGGTCTCATGGCTTTATTCATGATGCATCACACCTGGATAATATCCTAAACTGTCCATATCCACTCTGTCCTATCCTGCTCTAAAATAACTACTTGGCCAGGAGAAGTGAAGCTGTCTCAGCCGTCTTCTTGTGCTAGTCCAAAAAACTAGCACAAAACCACTAAAAAATTGGATCCAACGAACCAACGAAAATAAAACCACAGTATTTATTAGATGTAAAGCGCTTTTCGTCGCTCAATGTTTGAGCAACTTCCTCAGACATAATTAGCTATCTCTAATTAAGTATTTATACTAACATCACTTAAACAACTTAATTACAAGTCAATTAAAATTTAAAGTGATGTAGTATACTAAAATATTAAGTAAACACCAACTCACAATGAATGCATTATTACAAATATATACACATAACTTGTTAATACAAACAAATACTATAAAGTGGGTACACAGTCACTAAGAAAATTTTCAAAAATTACAAAATATCCCTATTAAATATTTAACTTAGTTTAAATTAATATCTTACAAATAAAAAACTAACTAATTAATATATATTCTATTAATATACTTAAAAAATAATAATAATAATAATAACTTCATATTTACTAAGCAGAACAACATTTCAAATAACCATACAAGTAACAACTAACTAGAATTTAGTACAGTATCCTATTCACTAATAAAAATCCTATAATACAGCAAACAACAAGTTCTATTGTACAATATTAAGTATTAATATCTAAATATGTTATTAGTTTATTGTTGTATAGTTATGAGTTTATAACTATTGTGTATACTAAATTTAATATAAACCTACACACTATGAAAGTGTTCCTTTTGTTATATTTTATTTTATTTCCTATCTAAGCTCCTTTATTTTAGTAAACTAGCACAAAACCCCCAGATTAAAAAAAAAAAAACTTGCAGGATGTTTCCTACAGACATGAGAACAGTACCAAGTTCACCTGCCAGTAGCCACCCTTGCTTTGAAGAGCAAAAAAAGTATGTTCCTTCTACTGGCACACAAACCAAGTGGCCAAATGCAATAAACCCCCACCCCAGCCATTCAGGTCCCATTTATGTGTCCTGCCCCTGACTTTCATTCTTCACAGTTTAGTAAACAAAAATCTTTCATCTTTTAAAATGTAGGAAACCATTTGCTACAAATGTAACAAACAGTTGTCACAGTGCATATCCTGCCTGCATGGAGAGGTACAGTGCTCAAGTTTTGGTTAAAAGAAAAAGAGAGAGAGAGAGATAGAGAGAGAGATAGAGAGAGAGGTAGAAAGAGAGAGAGAGAGAGAGAGAGAGAGAGGGAGGGAGGGGTTTTTAAATTGTATCAAACTGCTTGTTAGAATGTAGCAAGCAGTTACTACAGTTTAGACCACACACATAGTGCTACAGCACTTAGGTTTGACTGCAAATGCAATACTGGCTTTTAAACACCAATAATGCACTAAAGAGTGATCGGGATGTTGGATAGTCCCCTGATCGTGACCCCTAACACTTTGTACCCATGGCAGTTGCCCCTCTCACCCTGCTATAGCTACGCTACTCTTGGCCAGTAATCGTCTATCTTATCCTGCACTGCTATCTCTACTCAATCATACTTCTCTACACCTTATTTTCTCTTCCTTCTATGCCTATCTTATAATCCCCTACTACTACACTTGGCTTCTTCTTCCCAATCTATTGGGTCCCACCGCATATCAAACTACATTGCTGTAATGTCTTCTGCTATGTATTTACTCAAACTTCTTAGCTGTATCCTATGGATTTAAAATCCCATGTAAATGCTGTTATCCTCTGTTAGCAACCATTTTTGAATTTGTCTTTGTAATTGTTTCTGTATGCAGCTTTTACTCCAGGCCACCATTAAAAATGAGCTTTCACTCAGTGGGACATACCCGGTTAACAAATGTCAAAATAAAATAAAATAAAACAAATATCAAAATAAAAATAAATAAATAAAATACTTGGCCACATTCACTGTACCATGGTCTATTTTACTTTGTTATGAAAGTTCACTTTATCAGTGTCCTACTGCAAAAAATACTATGGGTGCAAACTGTGTTTGTGTAAACATTCAGTCTGATCTACGTTTGGATGTTGTTTCATATCATTGTACTGCCTGTACCATAATTATAGTATGTTTGTTTGCTGACTTGTTCATATGTACCTTGACAATGTTTTTGTTTTCTCTGTTGTATTAACATTATCACTGTGACTGCTTCTGTGGCTGAGCAATCATTGTTTTTTCTGATTCTTGTATACTTAAATGATTCATAATACTATGTATGTATATATGCTACTTGCCCTCTTTGTTTCGTGTGGAGCTTTTCTCTCCAGGCCTCCACTGAAAAGACGTTTTCCACTCAAGTTGGACTTTTGTGGTCAACAAAAAATAGACCATGGCACAGTGAATGTGGCCAAGTATTTTATTTATTTATTTTTTCCCAGTCCAGGTTAGGCAGAGTCCCTCATTGACTCTCTTCAAGAGGAATCTTGATGAGTGGATGGGAGATCGTAGGTTTACCCCGGGTATGACTTCTGTGTCACTGTTAGACAGAGGCACAGTATACTAACCTCAAAAAAAGGGCATAGCAAAATTCATTTAAAATGGGTGGCGAAAGCCAAACACATTCTGGCTTGGCTTATAAATGCCCTAGGGCAGATAGCCTAGTATGAACCTATGAACCTAAAAGAAATCAATCAATAAATAAATGCATGTTATAAATAACAATAGAGAATTTTAAAAGGTTTTCTTTGTTCAGCTAAAATCCTGGGGTGAGAGTCCAGGATTTGCCTTTAAGAGAAGTCCTTGAAAGAAATACTATACAATGGTAAGGGAAATGTAATAAGTAAGGGGGAAATAAAAATCTGTGACAGTTATAATCACTGTCAATATCTGATGGCAGGCAATTCAGAAATACTGTTAAAGGAGGAAATTATACAGAAACACTGAATTCATGATCACAGCCAAGCTAACGTTTTTTTATGCTTGATCAATGATCTTCAAGTCTCATTAACAATGCATGCATCTAGGCAAGTGTGTGCAAGGAGTAGCTTCCCACTTCAGTAGAGACCAGTGGGAAGATCGTGTTGCCGAACTCTCAGCCTCAGCAAAGTACAAGCAGGTGTAGCAAACATTGAATGAGTATGAACCTTCTAGAGGAGTTGGTGCAAAACCACACACAGTCAGTAATGTTTGTGTGCTGATCGATGTTTGTAACTCAAGATACACATATGCTAAGAATTTTTTTGCAGAAATAAGTCAAGAATGCCTAGGGTGAGGTGGCAGAGACAATAATAGGGCCACAGAAACAAACATTTACCATACAAAAGACTATGAAGGGAGTTGGCAAAAAAAATCAGGAATGCATGAAACAATAGAGGAGCTATGAGACCTGCACACACCTATAACACTGAATAACTTGAAGTTAAAAATGAAAATGATGAGGAGACAGGTGGGCATAGAAAAATAATAAGATTTATAAACAAAAAACAGATCTGACATCTGCAGAGTTTGATCATTGTGCTGGTATTGTAATGCAGATGTCACAAAAAAACATGCATACAACTCTCTGGGGATTTAAATTCCATACCCTGTTCACTGCCATTTTACCAAGCACTTAATTTAAAAGCTGAGACACAGAAACAGTCATATAAATCTGCCCTCTTCACTGACATTCCTCTAAGCACTGCTCAGCCACAGAAGCAGTCACAGTGATAATGTTAATGAAACACATAGCAAGTACTTATTGAACATTTGCAAACTGCAAGCATAAAAGTCACAAAAAGCATTCAACTATACCTCTCATTTTGACACATATTTTTGGTCTCTTCCTGATAAAATCTGTGGTTTTCTGGCAAATCACTGAGGACTGCAATCATTAAATAATGATATACATTTGAGTTTCAGATTTCATATCCTCCATATCCTTCAGAAAATGCATGCTAACAGAAATTCTGTTCTGGCAACTTTCTAAGTTTATAAGAGCAATATTTAATATCTGTCTCTATTTTTGGGCTTTTGTCCCCCATTATTTTAGACTCAGATTTCTTGCACTAAGAGATTGACAGGTATGCATTCAACCCTGAGGGATATAAAACCCCAACCTTCTTTATTTGGACTCTACAAATCAGTTCATTTGCAAGATAAGCCATGGAAGGAAGCAATTGAACTAAAAGCATAAAAGTGTCCCTGTTCCATAGCTGCCAACTGCTGCATAATGACTGCCAGTTCATTTGTGTGACTGATGGCAGTCAAGGTCAACATATGCAGTAGATGACAGTAATTGGTCTTAATTGTTAACCACAAATCTGGACACAAAATAGGGCACCAAAGATGTAAATTCCACTCCTTGAGCCAATGAGCCAAAGGTAAAAATTAATGACATACACAGCAGAAAAGCATTTTCGTCCAAGTAACACCCAGACTTCATCAGATACATCCCTTGTATTACAGGACCACTTATATATAGCATCAGTCATCCATTAGCAGTAATTGGAAATTAAAGGTACAGGCATACATTGAATAAACGCTAAGTTAAAACATCATAAAGCCAAATACATACTTCAACAAATAAAACATCCAATATTTAAAATTCTTAGTTTAAATACAAACATCAACTTAGAATAAAATGATAATTAAGCTGTATAGTTAAACAAGAATAAATAACAAAAAACTGTCATAACTTTGCAGATCTAAGCTTCAATAAAGTTACGAGTGAAATACTATTGTTTAATCCTGGGGACTTGCTGGCCTCCAGTATGACCTGCCAAATTGTCTCCCTATATTCCAGTTTAGTTTCCCAGCCCCCCCCCCCCCGATATCCCTGGGTGCCATTTCAGTAACAAAGAATAAAAAACTGGTGTTTGGGCATTCCAGTGCATGTTTATAAAGGGTATTTCTAGCAATTTTATTTCTAATATTGTTTAGATGTTCATAAATCCTATGCTTTAATTGTCTTTCAGTTTTTCCAACGTAAAAAGCTATGCAGGAAACACATATTACAAGGTAAACTAACCTCTATGAATTGCAATTAGAGTAAACCTTGCCCACCAAATGTTTTTGCCTGGCTTCAACAAATACATCCACCCCATGGAGTATGTAAGCACACTGGGGGCATGCTCCACATTTATATGTACCACCTTTTCTGTGGGAAGAAACTTTTATATGGCATGTTCCAGCAAATTCTTTATATTTGCCCTTTCCTAAGCACCACTTTAAGTGGTTTGTTCTTCAAATTATCCAAATCAGTAAGTTCAGAAAATGTACGCCATTCTCTCTCCAATATATTCTTAATGTGGTAGGGATCACCGCTAAAATTAGTAATAAAGGCCCTACCATAACCTTGTTCAATAAGCTCATGCTCTGTTCTGTTATTTGAGGTAAAAGAATCTAGGCCTAAAATAGGGGGATATTTGTCATGCCTTCCTTGAAGCTCCTCATCCCTGACCATTCTTGGTATTAACTGTTGCTAGCAGTGAGCAGTGGTATTCATCATTAGTTGTGCATGGGCATGAGTGGTGCTCTTTCTAACCCATTGTGCGAAGTAAAACCACGTAAAAAGACAAGTAATTTAGAAGCCCTATCTGGCCATGTGTATTTTAAGCTTATCTATTTTTTACCAGATCAAAGATTGGAAATGGGGGTATAAAAAGAGAAGTAAGCAGAGGGAGGGAGAGAAGGTGAGCAAATAGAGAGCAGGATGGACATGAAGTAGGAGTGAAATACTTTTTTGCGGTTCAGGTGCCCAATTTATATATATGAAGAAAAGGGTAAGTTGGCAAAGGTCATAAGGGAAGTAAGAGAGAGGTAAGAGAGTTAGACTATGTAGCAGGGGAACACAAAATTACTAAAAGGGTGTATGTGGTAACACAATGAGGGGGAAGAGGGAATGGAATAGTGAAGGTGACATCACTTAAACATAGGGAAGAAATTCAACAGGTTTGGGTATGGACACAAAAGAGAGGGAAACACCAGTCTAGAAAAAAGTTTGGTTGTTCACAGCTGCAGTCTCTGCCAGCTGAGACCCAAAGGGAGGTTAGTCCTCATCCCAGATATTGTCTCCATCGGGCCCTGGCTCAGATGGGGGAGCCAGTTTGGACAGAGGTGCAATTAATAGGCTCACCGTTTTGCTAGTTCGGGCATACAACCTGTCTGTGATATCCTAAACAACCTCTGCCAGCTGTTGCTGGGTGCAAAGGTGTCACCTCCACTTGTACTGCTACCACTGGATGCAACTGTACCAGATTCTGGTGTAGAGCTACTTAAAGAAGGTGGTACAGGTAGGCCAAGAGGTATGGAGGTGGACTCAGATGTGCTGGGAGTTTCTGGTTGTGGTGTTGGCAGTGGCACTTCTGCTGCCACATGTGGAGGGTCAAAAGGCCTTGCTGGTGGGATGGGTGCAGGTCATTGTGCTGTTCCTTATAAAAGGAATGGATTAAAAATAAAACAATATACATGTATGTAAGAGAGAAGATAGTAACAAAGGGGGGGGGGTATTCAAAAATCAGTAAAAAAAAATAACTTTGATTCTTAATATGCTGATACTGATAGAATTAAACATAGTAACCTTTCTAACTATAGACCTATAGCTACTCTTTCACCACTAGCCAAATCTTAGAAACGTCTACATAGACATTAGACTACCTCATTAAGGATAACCTACTATAGAATACTCAGCATGACTTCCACTCCAAACATAGTACTAGCACTGCTCTTATAAGTTTCACCAATACTGTAAATCACCTCAAAAACAAAAAAATAAAACATCTTGTCTATGTCACCTTCCTTAGCCTTTGACAATGTATCTCATCAAATACTCCTCAACAAACTTGCCTCTCTCAATTTCAGCTCTGAAACCTTATGCTGGTTATAAAGTTATTTCTCCAACCATAAACAATCCATTTTATGGGATAATAAACTATTGATCCTTCTACCCATCACTGCTGGTGTCCCACAGGGCTCTATTCCGGGCCTACTACTTTTTATAATTTTTACTAATGATCTTTATTCCGCAGCTAAGCCTTCCTCCATTATTTAATATGCAGATGATGCTTCCCTTATCTGCTCCACCCCCACCTTAAATGAACTCCAAGATAAAACTCAGGTTGCCCTTCATAGCATTGAAAAATACCTGTCAGACCACCAACTCATTTTAAACCCTAACAAAAACAAACTTATGGTCTTTTCCAGTTCTTCCAGAAAAAGCAAACACTTCTCTCTATCTTTTCCTCCAATGGCACAATAATTGAACCCATAGAACAAACAAAACATCCTGGTGATACCCTAGACAGTAGCCTAAAGTGTGATAGACATATTGCATAACAATCAAAAAAGTCCACATAAAACTTGGTGCTCTGTACAGGGCTAAACCATATCTAACTAATCATGCCAGAATTACTAGAGTTAGGACTCACCTCCTATCCACCCTTCTTTACTGTTTACAAATATTCACCAACCTTTGTAAATCAGACTTGAATAACCTCGAATCTTGTTAAATTCGCTGCTAATCTCCCCCATAGATCTCATCATTGCACTGCCCTACAACAACTAAACTGGATTGAACTCCCTAACTTACTCACTCTCAACCAGCTAATAGTCACGCACTCTGTTATCCATAAACCAGACTCCTGCCCAGCCCTATTTGACCTTGTTCAACCCTACACTAATCTCACATCACTCAGGTCAGCAGATAAAATCTTGCTCAAAGTTATCCAAACCCATAACTCTCATGGTGATTCACTATACAGCCACTCCATAGCCAAATCTTGTAATTCTCTTCCACAGCATATACTATCCATTCCTGATACTCTGAACTTCAAACGGCTCCTAACAGAATACTTCTCAAATCGCTGGTTATGCTCCTGTACTTCCTCTGGCTAAGCGAATTCCTACCCCTCTCTTCTGTCTCCTCTTACTCCCCACATGCTTAGCTATTAGCCTAAGAAACGATTCCATTTCTAGATGTATATCTTTCATTTAAAAACTATGACTTGAGATGTTGATATGTATGTAAGTCTTATCTCTATTACAACTATGTGTGCATCCTTACGCTTGTTCTTATCTGGCCTATATTGTACTATTGTATTATGCTTAATAATTGTAACCTTACTTACTGTATCATGTTTTACATTATTCTTTAACAAGTGTTACTTCACTTGGGTGCTTTTCTCCCCGGGTCTCCGCTGAAAATGGGCTACTTGCCCAGTCAGACACTACCTGGTTATCAAGTGTAAATAAATAAATAAAATAAGTATAGTTTTTTTGTCCCAAAATACTTATGAATTTAACAAGCATATTAATATATATAAGTGAGTAAGATAACCGAAGCACCAGCCATAATTATATGCAGTCTGACAGACAGAAGATTAATGTCATGTGTTACTCAGACAGAACAACAACACTGTAGTCAGAGATGTAGTACTGATGTCCGAGACTGCTGTACAAAGGAAATGTGTTGTTCATTCATAGGTGATAACCAAAGGAAACAGTTGATATTTTATACTGGATCGTGTTCATGATCTTACACAGCTGGCCCATGTAATGCTACAGTTACACTAATGAAACAGAAAAATAAGCATAACTTATTTTTCAGGTTAACTCTTTGGTGGTGTGGGTGTGGGGGGAGCTGAAACAACAGGCATCTTCGCAGTATGAGAACAGAGCCTTAACATCCTGATACTTGTCCATCTAAGCAACAGGATACATGCACAAACATACTAATAGCATTGGGCAGTCATACTGCTGCCTTTGGACTAGGCTGTAACCCATGCAGCTGGCAACCCACTCATGGAGGAACAATGTCATCACCATTATGATAACACACAGTGCCGGAATCTTGACCTACAATGATGAAGGATGAAATTAAGCAGCAGGCACCACCTATGCACTGTACGTAGAGATGTTATAGTTTGCCAACTTTTAAACTGCTGCTGCATGCCATCCATGAATTTTACACACCATTCTTTATGTCTGTAGCCCCTGAAGGTATTGAAAGGAATAGGCAGCTGTGCAGGAGTAGACCAGAGCACCCCAGAGAACACCGGGGTGAGTTTACAAGCTTCAGAATGCCTTGCATTTATTATTAATAGTATTAGTGATTCATTAAGAAAATACGTTTCATACACCAGTGCCATTTCTGTCATTACTTCCAGAGCTCAAACTGTTCCAGGCTTCAGACTTAGACTGAGTTCCTTCACAGACCTCCTGCAGGAGCCTCTTTTGTAATCCTTATGGAGGGGATGGAGAAATACTTTTGTCTCCTCCACACACCACCTCTGTACCTAACAGGAGTACTACCCTCCCTTTCTCCAGGCATATCTCTCCTTGAAATTTTTCAGGGAAAGATGCCAGTGAATTGGTTCCCAAATCGGGTCTGATGTGTCCCATCTGCTATGCAGCACTGGGTATTGATGGGCACCTAATGTGTACAGTGGCTGGCAACCTCAGGAAATATGCAATGAATGGCAACCTCAGAAAATGTATGTAATATATTATTATGGTTCACAATGGCAGTTTAAGGTGTGAAACATGACAATCTTCATTGCTAGTGTATGCTATTAAGAAAACATGCTCTATAGTGACTCCATGAGCAGATGGTTAACTATGGCATAACAATTCTTCCTCCCCTTAAAGCATAGGCTGACCATGTGTGCACTGAGCTCCCCACAGCAAACCAAATGTGCATCTTCTTGAAGAGTGTCCCTCCTTCCCTGTTGTCCAGAGCAGTGCATGCCTCCCTCGAGTCTATTGTAGCAGCACTCACCTCAGACCTCCCAACAGACACTAGTTGTGGTATTAAAAGTAAACCTGCTTCTCCTTCTTTATGTAATAATGCAACAAAGTTGTAATGAATATGAATAGTGCAATTATTTTTTGTGTGAAATGCAGTAGATATGTAAAGCAAAAAATCTTGTAGAAAAAGATTATATGCATAAGACTGCATAGGATAAGTAATTGTTTTGCTGTGGAGCTGTGTTTCTCTGTAGAAAGTAAACTGTGAAAGGAAAAGCAACTTTTTTCTCTCTGGAAAGGTAAACTATACACAGACAGACCCACATGTGTGCACGTACACACACACACACACACACACACACACACACACACACACACACACACACACACACACACACACACACCTGAATTCACAGATGTTTAGCACAATCTACAGTGCATCATCTTCTTTCGGCTGTTCCCGTTAGGGGTCACCACAGCGGATCTTCTGTTTCCATTTCTTCCTGTCCTCTGCATCATGCTCTTTCACACCAACCGCCTGCATGTCCTCTCTCACCACATCCATAAACCTTATCTTAGGCCTTCCTCTTTTCCTCTTACCTGGCAGCTCCAGCCTTAGCATCCTTTTCCCAATATACCCAGCATCCCTCCTCAGCACATGTCCAAACCAACGCAATCTCGCCTCTCTTGCTTTGTCTCCAAACTGTCCAACCTGAGCTGACCCTCTAATATACTGATTCCTAATCCTGTCCATCCTAGTCACACCCAGTGCAAATCTCAACATCTTTAACTCTGCCACATCCAGCTCTAACTCCTGCCTTTTCGTCAATGCCACCGTCTCCAACCCATATAACATAGCTGGTCTCACTACCCTCTTGCAGACCTTCTCTTTCACTCTTACTGGTGCCCGTCTGTCACAAATCACTCCTGACACTCTTCTCCACCCATTCCACCCTGCCTGTACTTTCTTCTTCACCTCTCTTCCACACTCACCATTACTCTAAACTGTTGATCCCAAGTACTTAAACTCATCCACCTTTACCAACTCTACTCCCTGCATCCTTACCATTCCTCTACCCTCCCTCAAATTTACACACATATATTCTGTTTTAGCCCTGCTGATCTTCATTCCTCTCCTCTCTAGAACATATCTCCACCACTCCAGGGTCTCCTCAACCTGGTCCCTACTCTCACTACATATCACAATGTCATCTGCAAACATCATAGTCCACGGGGCCTCCTGTCAGATCTCATCTGTCAACCTGCCCATCACGACTGCAAATAAGAAAGGGCTCAGAGCTGATCCTTGATGTAATCCCACCTTCACCTTAAACGTATCTGTCACTCCCACCACAGTCCTCACCAATGTCACACTACCCTCGTACATATCCTGTACCACTCTTACATACTTTTCTGCCACTCCCGACTTCCTCATACAGTACCACAACTCCTCTCTAAGCACCCTGTCATATGCTTTCTCTAAGTCCACAAAGACACAACGCAACTCGTTCTGACCTTCTCTGTATTTCTCCAACAACACTCTCAGAGCAAATATTACATCTGTAGTGCTCTTTCCTGGCATAAAACCATACTGCTGATCACTAATCATCCCCTCCCTTCTTAACCTAGCTTCCACTACTCTTTCCCATAACTTCAAGCTGTGACTGATCAATTTTATCCCTCTGTAGTTACTGCAGCTCTGCACATCACCCTTATTCTTAAAGATAGGTACCAAAACACTTTTTCTCCATTCCTCAGGCATCCTCTGACTTTCCAAAATGTCATTAAATAATCTGGTTAAAAACTCCACTGCCATTTCACCTAAACACCTCCATGCTTCCACAGGTATGTCATCTGGACCAACAGCCTTTCCATTCTTCATCCTCTTCATAGCTGTCCTTACTTCCTCCTTGCTAATCTGTTTCACTTCCTGATTCACTATCCCCACATCATCCAACCTTCTTTCTCTCTCATTCTCTTCATTCATCAGCCCTTCAAAGTACTCTTTCCATCTACTCGACACACTCTCCTCACTTGTGAGTATGTTTCCCTCACTATCCTTTATCACCCTTACCTGATGCACATCTTTCCCAGCTCTGTCCCTCTGTCTAGCCAATCAGTACACGTCCTTTTCTCCCCCTTTAGTGTCCAGTCTCTCATACAACTCTCCATATGCACACTCTACAGTACAAATTAGTAAAATTAAGAGCAGGATTTTCAGACACTCAGTATGGTTAGGTAATCTGAAAAGTAGAGCATTATGTATTCAATGAACATGATTCTAGACTAGGAACAGAGCTATGAATATGACAGAAGTGACAGCAGCTATAGCCGAGCAACATTTATTAGTGACTGCCATCAGAATAAGGGTCAGCGATACTAGCCATGCTATTGCAAAAGGTAGCATAACAGCTTTATGTACTGGCATCTAAGGGACCAACACATAATGGACTCTTCCCAGATGAACAAGAAGAGCATACAAGAGCTAGCTACACTGCGTCACCCACAAGCAGAATCAAAGGGATGCATGGAATGCTCATCCCACTGGTCACAAAGGGGTGTGTACAGCAGTAACCATCTTAGCTACAAATCTGATAAGTACCATAGAGGCGTATTTATCTTTTTAGTTAGTTATTTTATTTTATTTTTATTTATTTTACATTTGCTGACCAGGATAGTTCAATTGGATACATGTCCATTTTCAGCAGAGGCCCAGGAGAAAAGGTCCAATCATAGAGATAATAAAATACAATTAAAAAATAAAGCTTGGTTTGCAGACTTTAGTCGATAATAACATACACATTAAAAAGACTAGTAAGGTAAGGCTGACAGACTATCATAGATAATAGGACATTTAGTGTAAGTCAAGTAATGTGTACAGTACTATTTAGTATGTAATAGTTAAGAAGAAAAAAATTGAGTTTGAAAAATTTGAAGACATTCACTCAAAAATCAGGGTATACCCAACTGGTAGAGTGCCACATGGACAGGGACAAAATGGATTTTAAGACAGGCTGCTCATAGGTGCCTGAGTGGATAAGCAAACTATGGAAGAGGAACTGCAGGCGATGTTGGATATGGGAATAATATAAGAATCTGACAATTTCTGGGCCTCCCCAGTGGTGCTGAAGCCAAAGAAAGATGGCAGCACAAGGTTCTTTATGTAATACAGGAAAACAAATTTCCACACAGAATCAGAAGCTATCCACAGTAGCTGGAAATATAATACAACAAAATAATCATATTTGCAGGTGATATACATCAGCAGCAAGGGTGTCTATGTCCTCAGGTTCAATGTGGTGAGCAGTTCCCAAAACATTACTGCACAAATGTGTTGATGCACAATGCTGCCTGTTCCCTTCATTCACATATATGGCATACATTTGACCTGTACCACTGGATTGTGTGTGAGAATCACCTTGTCAGTACGTGCATACATAAGCAGGTTACACAGTGCAGTAGATATACATGCAATGTAAGCAGGAAGAAGGCTCCATGTAATGGTGTAACTGCCATGTGTTGTAGGCAGTGGCAGATATAGGTAGAAGCCATGGATGATGACCCCCATCCACAGCTCCAGATCATAGCAGAGGTGGCATACAGCAACACTCACACATAAATTCCTAACACCACTGAGTGAGTGAGTGTTTGGACAACTAAAAGAATGTTACTGTAGCCTTGAAGCATCAGATATAGTACTGTAATATGCATGAGGCACCTGCAGCAAAATCTTTGTGGTGTGTGCTGTGTTGCATAATAATAATAATGATACTGCAGCTGCAGCAGCAAAGCAGCATTGCAGCATGGCCCAGCATAGCAGTAGGACTGGCAGTGAAAGAACAGAA
The DNA here is from genome assembly GCF_019279795.1 of Protopterus annectens. Lineage (NCBI taxonomy): Eukaryota > Metazoa > Chordata > Ceratodontiformes > Protopteridae > Protopterus > Protopterus annectens. Next base: position 1,562,488,606 of record NC_056744.1, read on the forward strand.
TATACAGTCTGGGGATGAAGAGGCAGCAGGGTACCACAAAGTAAAGTGGGTGCAGTGCACTATGGAACTGGTGAAGGGGTGCTGTCTTGTGCACAATTATGCACCATGACAAAGATAACACAAAATAAAACAATGTATACAGTGCCCCATACTTACTGTACAAGGCAGTGCATGGGCTGACTATGCTGTGCATCAGATATAACCATACCCATGCAGGCCAGGGGATGGGTACAGCACACACATTCACATGCACAGGAGGTTGAGAAGTCACAGTCACAGCTGACATCAACACAAAAAAATGGGGTAGGATCATGAGTGGTGAATGCAGTAACCAGTACTCTGCTAGGTTGTTTGTGAGGAGTCGGGGATCAAATTCTCCAGTGGGGATGCCAGGCTAGTGTGCCATGACCTTTGCTGATGTCCACTGTGGTGATTTGTAATAGCAGGGTAAGCCTGATGGAGCAGGGAAGGAGTAAGACTACATGATCAAGTGTGTGCACCCTGATGGTGGTCCCATGCCAAGAGCCTACACAGCTTCATTACTTATAACTTGGATGATGGTCAGAAGCAGGTATGATGCTCTGAGTTCCTACATGGGAAGAGGTAGCACTATGGAACCATTCATGAGTAGTTTGGTGGGAGGGTCTCATGTGTTGAGCTTGAGCAGTGTTGACATGATGGTAGAAAACTCTACATGTATATATCATATGGAGGCATGCATATCTCAACATGTAAGCTCTAGCAGCAGCAATGTAGGGCACCTGAAAGGACAAATAAGCAAAAGATTGTTGGCTAATCTGTCCAATCACAGATGCAGTACACCATAAAATGCAGATGTTTACTGGATTGTACTAACCTGGTGCATTCCCTAATGACATGTGAGTGGTTGTTGCAAGCTCAGCTCCCACATCCAGGTTGCTGCAAATATGAGGATCCACTTCTCCTCCCCAGCAAGGGGCAGCAGGAACCCCTCCATCTCTTTAAACAGTTTCTGTATTGCTGGTCCTCCCCATTTATGGGCAAGTAATTGGCAACATCCTGTTCTTTGTCCTTTGCGCAGTGTACCATATTGGATACCTTACACCACACCCATTACAGAGACTTGTGGCTGCCGACAGAATTCATATCTTACATCACTTTCCGCCACATCTGACCTGATGCATCTTGTCTTTGTCACCTTTGCCTAGGACGCGCATGTTATGTATGTACTGAGCCTGCAGTAGCTCCTCATTTTCATGGATGGTTAACTTTTCCATTTGTCTTTCTCTTGGGTCTATGACAATCCCTATAACATGCAAATTACACATGTCAGTGAAGGGTTGTGTTAGGCAATCTGTGGATGTCATATGCCTATGGTCAATGGCTGTTTCCTCCTCCATTCTGCAGTAGATTGGCAGGTCTCTGTATGCTTTGCATAACCCCGCCCATGTACATTCTGCTCCTATGGGCTCCTAACAGCTTCCTGCACCTCCATATTTTCCACACATAGTGATATGCACACCTTTTTATCCCCTTCCCCTAACAATGCAATGTCATGCCTACCCTATGTGCAGGGTCTTTCATGTGTCTTGTGTGATGTCCTTCACTTTGTGCTCTGTGTACACAGTCTGCACCACCATCACAAGTGGACATGACAATATCATGCCATTGTACTGTGTTTCCATACTCATCCATACCAAAGATACTAATTATATTGCTGGGCTATATTACCATGTGTTTTTTTCTGCCATCAGTGTTTGTAAATCCACTTCTAGGACGTTTTTGTGTAAAATCTCACATTAAACTAACTTTCATCTGCCTTGCACAAAATGATGCTCATGTGTTGTGTAATAGAAAGGGGCTTGTAGTATGGCAGTTACTAATGAGTCAGTTTAGCATCACTATCTCTGAATTACATCTGGAACATACTGCACTACCAAACCCAGATGATGCTATCCGTGCTTTATAAGTCTCTGTGGAAACATGTAGATCGGTGACACAGTGGTATTCCACTAAAGACGCTTAGTAGCACCCTCACTGCTGTACTACAATGAATACTTCATTATATCCAAATGTGTGTCTGTGCATACAGGGCCACCATATTGCTCCTTGACTGGGCCTGTGAGGTGGCCTTGTCTCCCTCAGGTGCTAACGACTGCAGTGTGTACTGTGTCTGTGCTAGAAAGAGTTAGATATTCCCGTTCTTCTTGTATAGGGATTCTTTGGAACACTGTCTCCCTCACCTTTTGTCTGTATACTGTGCCTCTCTGCCTGTGTCTACATTTTATCTTTCTTTGTCTGTCCTTGCTACCTTCTTTTCTTCCTCTATCCCATCTCCAGTAATTCCTCTGAACATACACAACCAACCATTCTTCATCATATATTGAAAATGGGAACCTATACTTCACAAGAAAATATTGTTCTTCATCTCCTCATCTGTCGTATTTTATGGTTATCCTTGTGTATTTTCCACTACTTGTATTCTTGCTTCCTACTTTCCAGTCTCCCCTCTATGTACTCCTTTTATTCACATTTCAGTGCTGAACTGGGATGGCACTTTATTGTTATCAAATTTCTGTAAGCTATCTGCAGTGGCAGCTATGTGATGTTTCACTGCATGCATGGAAGTTAATGAATTGTGCCATATTAACCTCCCCTGTTGTCGATATTCACCACACCAGTCACCTGCCCATCAATCACACAACTTCATTCTGCCATTTTGGTGCTGATCTTCCTAGCACAGCTTGTGATTTACTATAGAGTCATTTTCTTAGCATTTTGGTGCTGTGCTAACACTAATACATATCTGATTATCTTTAGGCCATGTTGCACTCCATTCTGTGCTATGGAGGTGCACACAGGCTTTATATGGATCATAGTCGCATGTGCATTCAGCCAAAGTTCAGTGGACTGCTCCCTGTTACTTAAGGTGCCAAGTCAAGTAGCTAAACAAGTCCTTTCTCATTCAGCTGCAATTTGAATGTAGAGTCACATGCAATAGAAGTGCTATAGTCTTTTAAACAGGGCATATAACTGAATGTTGTTGTCCATATCACATATTTCCCAGGGATAACCAGACCTGACAACACCATTCCGGTAGTCAGGTGGCATGATCTTCTCTTCAAACCTAGTGCACAAAAGACATTTCTAACAGCTTTAATTAAGTCCTGTAATGGGGATGCTTGCTTTCCGGACTTTATGCCTCCCTGCAAGAGTGAATTTGCTTCTATATTGCTTTGCCTCCTTTTTTTGCCCTTCTCAGATAGTGGTAGACAACACGTAGTAATTCATTTAGACAGAAATTGTTAGGAAATATTTATAGGGATAGTGATCTCCTTTAACCACTCTATCTTTTGGAAACTAATGATTGAAAAATTATATACGTACATCTTCTATTGGTTTCTTGCTGTTACTTGCATTAGTACATATGATTACCACAGTATTTAACTCTTAGTATGACCAACTGCTTCAATACTGTATTGTACTAAGTACAATAAATACACTGAGACAAACTGCTTCAGTTAGTATGACTTTACTGTTACATTTTCTTTTGGATTTACAAGCATGCAAATAAATATGTTGTCAGCTCTCTATGGCAAATTCCCAAAGCTTGTTTATACACACTCATATTTAAAGCAAAGTCTGATATATTTTTTTCTCAGTCTGATGTATTACAGTATTCTATTGTATAACGCTTTTCTTTGTTCTTCTAATTTATGATTTGTCCTTGATTCTATTTCAAGTTCGGTGGTCCAGAGAAACTCAGTCTTGCATTATCTGAAACGTGGTGTTCCAGCACTATCTGAAACTTGATGTTCCAACTTTATCTTGCTTGATGTTACATCTCTTTACTTCTTTGATGTCCTTCTAACTGCCATCTGCACAGCTATTTTTACAGACTTTGTTTCTCAATAACATACTCCTTTACATGGATGCCAGTATCTAATTAAGCTATGCCAGCATACTTACTACTTCCTGATTTTCAGCATTTTATACTATTCTAAATTAACCCTTTATATTTCATATCATTTTTGCAGCTTTTTACTCAAGTTAATAGGAGGGTGGCCTAATGGTTAAGGTGTTTGCCTTACAAACACAGAGTGCAGGGTTTGAGTCTCACAAGGGATAATTGGCTAGGCTTAAAATGTCTCACAAGGGCAGTTAGTTTAGTATGAACCTATTATGCTAGCAATGGTTTTGAAAAGGCAGTGAATATACTAAATAAAACAGAATGCTATTATTCTTTTAGTTCCCCCTTATTGTATTTTTTTTTTTTTGAGGAACGGGCTAAACTTCAGTTAAAGAAAAGACTGCATTTGTTTTGTCAGCATTGCTATTTACAGTATTTAGCACTTTGTTCATGCTTACAATCATGATTTGCTGAGTTATTGCAACTCTTTACAACCTGCAGCATATTAAACAATTCCAAGCTCTCATTATTATTATGACTCCCAAAACTACCAACACCGCATGTATCAACCAATTTAACAATCTGGTTACAGATGATGACCACCCTGTGAATATGTCCCACCAATTATGGGCAGTGTCAGCTTCTGTTTTTGTCTTTTACTATTAACACTGGGTTATTTGAAACCACACATACAAACTGTGGTGCCATTTTAACAAACCTTTTGAAATTTGAAGGCAATATTGTTCCTTTACACAACATTTTGTTCAATTTACAAATTTATATACTTGTAATGACTTACTAAATAGTAGGATTCCATTGTGCTTGTAAATGTACAATCTGTGAGATATCTTGTTCTACTAGTTTTTATACCTAGGGTTACCACCTGTCCCACTTTGCGAGGGACAGTCCCTCTTTGGGCAGTTGTGTCCTGTGAAAAAAATAAAAAATGGCAAATGTCCTGACATCTTAGGACAAAAATATGTCTTATTTTTCTTTAATAGTTGCATAAAACAGTTATTTTTTTATCTGAAACGCCTAAATATTATATGAAATAGCATAAGCAACTCAAATGTTACAAGAATATTTTTTTTTATTTTGGCAAAAAAATGAAGTTATATATTTTGTCCTGCAAAATCTGACATTTCTACAAAAAATGTCCCACTTTGGGTATGTGAAAAGGTGGCAACCCTATTTATACCAAGCTCTTTTAAATTTGCATTTGGTATTTTTAATACTTGGAAATGTAATATTGAAATGCAATATTGTTTTTTGGTATTGTTGTCCTATCATAGTACAAGTGGATGGTATTTTTACCATTTGATCTGTATGAAGTACTGGCCTGTTACCTAAAATGGTAAGTATTTTAACCTATGGCCCTTTTTTGTATTACAGTGTTGTTGTATGTATTGTTGTTTGTATTACTGTGTTGTTTATGCAAATAAACAGAGAATTGGTAGAAATCATACCCTTTTCTTCCCCTGTTGAGTTTATTCTTATTTTTGTGTTATTGTCTACACACTGTGACATTTTTTGCATAATGGGTTTCCTTGTCAGAACTGTTACATCTTTTGGAGTTACTGTACAGCATCTAATAGAGACAGAGCTGTTTATTGAAATGTTTATGTCAGTATGTATGCCAGACCTTGTTTAGCTAACCATGCCGTTATATTTGTGTTAAATTTTATCCTCCCAGAGGTACATGCTGTATGCTTTTTACAACTGAAATTGTCTTGTGTTCTGTTTTGTGTAGCATTTTCCTAACTTAGTTTTATTCATGAAATATTATAATTCCCTCTGTTTTGATGTTCAGAATGATGCAAATGACATGCAGATGTCTGTGTTGAATGCTGTGTGACTTGCCTCACAGCTGCATTTTATCTATAGTCCTTGAAGCATGTTTCAGACATTGAACATTCAGCTTGTCTGAAGCTACACCCAACTTTGTTACATTGCATGAATGAATGCAGCTTTATTTAAGAACAGTTAACCCTTTTAATATATGTATGCTAGCAAACAGAAATACGTGTATTTAACTGACTATATTATTTGTACATATATTATATTTAACTGAATAAAAGTTTGTGCTGTTGTACGCTTAACCATTTTCTAAAAGTAGAATAGTATGTCGTAAAATTATTTTCTATCAGCGTAGTTAACTGCTGTTGCTTTAACTCTTTACTAACCAGATTATATTTGTCAGTATTCTGTTCTTCTGACTTTAAAGCTCTTGTGCACTTCTGAAAAAGTGTTTGCATATGTTGTCTGAACTTTTTGAACTCACTCTGACTGTGTCTTTGAAGTTTATTACATTTTTTTTGTCAGTTCACCATGAACCTCATCTCTGTTTTTATCTATTTTGTAATGTGCAGTGGGTTTATGCCACTTCTGTCTAGCAAGATGTACAGACGATTTTGTAAATAACTAACTTCACTGATATTGCAACTCTGAAATTAATATTTTACATGTGGTTATAGGACATAATGCATCTGGTTGTTTATCATTACTTTTATGACATTACACATGGAAAGCAGTTTCATATGACTTGCACAATAAACATTTACTGTTATACCAGTGATGTTGCTGTTTAAGTCAAACGTAATGCATTTACATAAAGTATTGATATCAACTTTACCTAGTAAAGTACTACATGTGCTACAGTTATGTTTATACCAATCTTTAAATTCTGACCATACATGTGCTAGACTATTATTGCTGTCTACCTGAAAGGTAGTGTTACATTTCACAGTTCTTTTGTTTATGGCATTTATGCTGTAGTATGAAAAACAAAAAGAGAATTACCAGTTTCTGTGTGGAAGGTGATCAAGTTTTCCATCGAGGAAGCGTGTCAAACATAGCTGGAAGATTCAGCTGGGTGAATATACAGGACCTGTGGAACTTGCAGAGATGCACTGTTCTGCTACTGGATACCATGCATAAGAAGGAGGAAAACATTTGCACTGCAACTGGACGTACTAACTGAATAAAATGAAAAAAAAGCTATAGTTGTCACAAGGAGAAACCATTTGGTCCATCAACTGTGGCTCGCCATTGAAAAATGATATATGTATCTTCTTCTGTTGGTTTCTTGCTGTTATTTGCATTAGTACATATTTTTTTTCAATGATCTATGTGTTTCTTGAGCAAAACCATACTATACTTTGTCTCTTCATTTGTCTTCAAATCCTATTAAAATTTGTCAGTAAAGAACTTTATTTAATTTCAAAGACTGTTGCAGGTTAATTATTTCATAATTCATTATTTATTAATTGATAAAGGTTCTACTTTATGGTGTCTGGCTGTTGATATCTCCCTCTAAAGAGAAAGATTACTCAGCTAAAAACTTAACACTAGTTTTTAATGTTTCATTTGGCTTAAACTGGAGAGCATTATATTGTGTGTGTGTGTGTGTGTGTGTGTGTGTGTGTGTGTGTGTGTGTGTGTGTGTGTGTGTGCACGCGCGCGCACGCAATAGTTTAGTTACATTACTGATACTGTGAATAATCTATCAGTGTATGGAAATAACGTCACAGTGGTACTGGGAAGGCTGGGAAAGGGCCTAAGAAACCGTAGCCCATTACTCTGCTCTGTCTGTGCTTTCTCATTGTTGAGCTTAATTATTTGCTGTTGGTGTGGACCCCATATCCCAGGGTAACACTGTATATCTTCTATGCATTCCATCCTTTTATCCATCCATCCATCCATCCATCCATCCATGCATCCATCAATCCATCCATCCATCTGTCCATCCATCCATTTTCTAATAAACTGCACCATGATTTATAGAATTCTATGAAAAACAGAATATATCCTAGCAGCCAATGTGTGCAAGGCATTGAATTTCATTTTGGGCAGCAAGGCACCATTGTGTCACAGAATTCACACTCCTAAGGCATGCCTTTAGGACATAGGAGGAAGCTGGAGCACCCAGAGAACACCACTTGGATGCATTTCTATTTATTTTGTTTGTTTGCTGTTGTTTCCCATATGTATTTGAGTAGTGGCATTAGTCAAAGCACCATAGCTCCTAACCCTGTTATAATTGCTACCAGCAGTGGGTAGTGGGGATTGTTAAGACATTCCCCAGTGAACATTACATAATTTGTGGCATCGAGTGTAATTTTGTAACCCCATGCCATCACACATGAATTGCTTTACAGTGGTATGAGTAATGTAACTGGGCTTACTTAGCATGAAAAAACATTTTATTACAATAAATGTGTGTGCACCACTGCAGCTACCAAATAAATATACAGAATTGCATCTTGCACAGTAGTATTTTATTTTTTAGTCAGAATAGTCAGACAATAGGCGAACATGAGCTCCGAGGAGAGCACCAAGATATCAATGGCACAATTGATTAAATGTGCAAAAGAAAGGTATTTGTACATGCTGCCCTGAAAAAGGAAGAATTGGCAGCCAACTTGTGCACAGGCAAAGTGTAATCCATTAGATTTGGAGACAGCTTAGTAAGCACTGCGGTTGCACAACATGCCAAAAAGGGCTGTCTATCCATAGATGACCTCAAAATGCATCTTGAACTAAGGAAACTGGAACTATAGTTGAAAGTAAAACATCCTGATATATTTGACAGACTAAAACAGCTTGAGTTGCAAAAGGATCAAGAGCAGAGACAGGCCAAGCACAAAGAGAGAAACAAAAGCAGAATTAGCATAAGAAAAAGATCCTCCACCTTTGTCAGATGGATTTGAGTAGCTGCAGTGAAAACACATCCCTGGAATTTAAAGTCTGTACTTAACTATTTTCTCAGCATACGGAGGGGTGATATAAGAGCTCATTCTGGCTTTTGAAAGGGTGTGACCAAATAGACCAGGCACAACTGAAGAGGTTTTATCTTTTCTGCTCATTGGTAAGAGAATATATGTTGAGAATCAAATAAATTATACTAATTGCCTTGGTTATCTAAAGTATGGTTGATCAATTGTATAGAAAAATGTAGAATACAGAAGAAAAGCAGAAGACAATGTCCATCAGTTTAATGCAGAATTAAGACATTAGGAGAGCAATATCAAAACACTGCTTTTGAAATGCTGAGAGACTTAAAACAAGGACACAAGCCTTCAGTGATTTGTCTGAAAATATGAAAATCTGATTGACAGAGGGGATGCTGAGAAGTATAGTGACTTCTATCCAGTTAGCAGGCTGCAAATGCATAACACGGGGGTACCTATGACTACACATGGGTATATGGGAGCCCAATGGGGTAGTCTAAGCCATCACAGCTGATTTTATAGGCAAAGGTAGAAGCCACTGGTTTCACAACCAAATCACACATTAGAGTTAGATATTTTCAATGTAACTTAATAGGCCACTTATGATATAAATGTATTCAGTTATATAATGGAAACCAAAGTCAGATGAGGTAGCAAGCAGGGGTGGCACCATGGTGGTGCTGGATTTTCTGAAGAAAAACGTTGTTCTAGTCTACAATAAGTGTTGGTACTCTATGCCATTGAAGGGAAAACAGATCATTGCTAAGAGGGATACATCATCAGTTATAACTAGCATTAAGTCTGCTGTGGTTAAAAAGAAGCAATATTTACATAGGAGGTTGACTTCAGTTAGGGCCATGTGCAGGGCACCTTTTCAGGTTCTATTAGGAAGTGTTTATTTGGACTGAGAAGAGGAGCAAGAAGACAAACAGATTTCAGTGTTTGATAATATTCTAGCAGATGTTTTAACAGAAAATTATTTTATAATACATTACCTTGTGTACAAGCAATGACATACAGACAAGCATGGAGGCTTGTGATGTGGATTTTTCAGGGAGTGAAATGCACTGCAGCAGCAAAGCTGAATTTCAGTTACAGCTACCAAGAAGTAATGGGCTTCCACTGGAAGGCGTTTCTTCAAGGGAAGAGTTATATAGACTTGGGACCTCTCTTTAAGAATTCTTTAACATTTACTTATAGAAAAGAAAGGAATTTCAAAAACCTCTTTGAATTTGGAAGTTCTTCTATATTACATTTTAATAGCACAAGGGTAGGGACATTTAAATGTGGTGCATGCTCCCAGTGCTCCATATTATTAATACCTCTTCATTGGAAATAAAGAGTAGAGATAGAATTCTTACGAGTAGGTGTTTTGCCAATTGTAACACGAGTGGAATAGTGTATCTGGCATTGTGCAAGACATGTAATTCATTTTATATTGATAAGACAGAGAGAAAATTAAAAACTCGTATTTATGAACATATGTATGAAATAAGTAAGGCAAATACAAACAATGCTCCTTTTCATCACACGTTAATATGTTCACAAGCTTTATTTTTTATTTTTTATCTTGTAGGTGGTTCCAAAAGAAATCAGAGGGGGCATGTGGGAAACAAAACTTGAGTATCGTGAGCTTTATTGGCAAATAGTATTAGAAGCCACCAAATACCCTGGGCTGAATCATATGCTTTCCATTCATCCTGTATTAAAAATAAGATCTGCCAAGTTGTAATTGACATTACTGTCCACTAGAGGGCATTTATGGATTATTTTTCACTACTTTTACCATAGTATATTATAGCAATAACCCACGCCTGGGTGTGAGTAATGCTGGATTTACCCACGGTTGGCGTGGTTTGGTCACGAGGGCGAAGTCTGAGGGACCAAACAAAGCCAACCGTGGGTAAATCCAGCATTACCCACACCCAGAAGTGGGTTATTGCTATTATACAATGACTTTATTTAAGAAAAAAAATAATTACTTTTCTTAAATAATGGCATTGTATAATGCCTCCTTGCTGTCCTTATGCAGCTGTCTGGTATTCTGCGGCAGTTCTGATGTACTGCGCATGCCTATGCAGTACATCAGAGCTGTGGGCAAAAGCAACAGAGAAAGCAAGATCTCCATTGCTTTTTAAAAACTGTTTCGCTATGTTAAATGGGTTTAACATAGCAAGACAGCTTTAAAAAAAGCAACGGAGAAACTCCATTGCAAAGCTGTCTCGCTATGTTAAATGAGTTTAACATAGCGAGACAGGCTGTAAACAGCAACGGAGATCTTGCGTTCTCCGTTGCTGTAAAAAAAAAAGAGTTATACTAATGGAAAAAGTCCGGGAGACCAGACCTTTTTCCATTACTATAACTCTGATTTACAATGTGCATGCTGACCAATGCACGTTTTGGAATATTAATGGGGGGTCATGGTATAATTATGTTTTTTGGATCATATTATTCAGCAACAATACATATTTATAATGAACTTTTATACATGTTTCTTGTTCATCATACCCAGTACAATTTCATTATTTATTAAGGTTTTATGGTCTAATTTTAGAGTTTTAAACTAATATGGTTCTATATGCTCTACGTTTTAAACATACATATTCATGATTTCAAGGTAATTGGCCGTAATGTATATTAATTGTAAGCTTTGATTGGTTCTTTTTCCAAGCCACCTATTCAAATGTGGTATTTAATCAACTCTTTGCGGTTATTTCATTATTACATCTGATGAAGGGTTGAATGACAACGTATTTGTGATTTTTTCAGCGTTAGTATGTTGGATTTGTGCAATAACTTACATTCCTTTTTCGTGTTCTCTCCCTTCATTGGACTTCCACAGTGAATTTATTGTGTGAAGAGTTATATAGTAGCAGCATAACTGAATCTGAGTCCAACTACAAAGAGGCATTAGCTTTCCTGTGGAAGATAAAATGGTAAAGATCACAAAGAGAACCGAGACAGGCTCAAATGTGAGATCCTATTCTAGAGAGCTTGAAGAAAGCAGACAAGGAGGGTTTTGGATCTCACGGGCAACAAGGTCCATATATTGCAGTGAGGCATTATTGGATAAATAATGGGTTCCAGAAAGAGGGCGACAGGGAGAGATGATACAGCAGCTCATAGTACTAAGCCAATGATATGTTTTCACTCCATATGATGGTAACATAGATAAAAAGAAGCTTTTGCAAAAATGCTTATTCCATACCTCTCAACTGTCCACATTTTTGCAGAATGTCCAGAATTTTACTTCATATTTTTTGTCTGATTCTCATAAAATCTGTGGTTTTCTGGCAAATCACTGGGATGATCTGGGGAGTGAAGTCACTAAATAATAACATACATCTGAGTTTCAGACTTCAGGCTTTGTCCATATTTCTTGCACTAAGAGGTTGAGATATATGGTATTGGCCAGGTATTGCAAAAAGAAATGGCAGGGTACTTAAAGGTATGTGAGCAGTTCCAAAAGGTTGGTAAAACAGAAAACAAAGTTGTCTGCTTTAATGTCTTTGTTTCTTATTGAAGAACCATTTCAGAGAGAAGACATTGACATTCTAGGGCCTCTTATTATCACAAGCACCACAGTTTAAAGGTGAATCTTGATGTGGTGTTTTATGTTACTAGATACCTTGATGAGGCGGCTCTTTTCGGTACTCAAGAAGAGAAAGTGGCAAATGCTCTATTTTTTTACTTTATTTTTCTGCAGGGTAGGTTCTCTGTGAAATACTGACAGGCAGAGATAATAATTTCATGTCAGACCTACAGACCTGTTTGTGGAAGCATTGTGGGGTAAAGTAATTAAAGACTACACACTACTATCTGCACACTGACAGTCTGGTAGAGCAGTTTAGTGCTACTTTTCAGACCATGTTGACAACATTTTCAGACTAGTTCAAAAATAGGTGGGAGAAATACCTGCCTTATCTCTTTTTCCGAGGCAGAGAGGTAGCCCAAGAACTGACAGATTTTTCAACTTTCAGACTGTTGTATGGCCACATGACAAAGATAACTAATTTGTAACACAGGGGACAGAATGAGATTCCCACAAATATATCCTAAATGTCAGGACTGGAAATAGGGAGCTGATAGGCTTAGTGCAGGAGTACCTAGTACAAGAAAAAAAGATTTAGTATGACTGTAAAGTGAGAGTTACAATATGTATTGGTGGCAGAAGATGACGTTGGTTATCTCTTTTTAACACAATAAGCTGCTGGAAACCTAGGGGTTCTTTCATTACTGTAAGAAAGGTAAGTGATGTTGACCATAAAGTGGTGTTGCCAGGTTGTAGGCAGAAACATAAACTCTGCCATGTTAACACGATGAAGCTCTGCCATGGTAGAGGGAAGGGCAGTGATGTGCAGTATCTGCAGTACATTACAGGAGGGATCAGATGATGATCTTCTGGTAGGCCTCAGTGAGGCTCAGTCTGATGCTAAGGACATGAGGTAGTACTTGTACAGCATGTATCTCCTACCAGTGCTCAGGAAATCTGAGCAGTACTGTAGGAGTCTGAAGATATACTCAATCCAACTGGTAGTTTCACATTGGCAGGAACAAAAAGTCCTTTCAGACTGGCTCCTTGTAGGGTGCCTGAGTGGTCGAGCAAACTATGGTGGAGGAATATGAGATGTAGGATATGGGGATAATCTAAGAATTCAACAATTTCTGGGCCTCTTCAACATACCTTTCAACCTCTTACAGCAAGAAATCTGGACAAAGCCATAATGAATGGGTGGCAAAAGGCCAGAAATAGGGACAATTTTTAAATATTACTCTTGCAATCTTAGAAAGTTGATAGAATAACAGGCTTGCATTAGCACACATTTTGTATATAAAGTCTAAAGCTCAAATTTCTGTCATTATTTTCTGACTTCAATTTGCCAATGATTTGCCAGAAAAACACAATTTTTTGAGAAAAAAGATCAAAAATATGAGTGAAAAATCTGGACATTCTGTGAAAATCTGGACAATTGAGAGGTATGCTCTTCAGAGGTGCTGCTACCAATTAAAGATGGTAGCAGACGAATTTTTTATGGAATATAGGAAAGAGAAACTCCGACCCCAGCCACTGGGGGATGCACAAGCCAGTGTATTTCTTCATGCCGGTCCCAAGGCCAGATAAATGGGGAGAGTTATGTCAGGAAGGGCATCCAGTATGTAAAATTTTTACATCACATATGCGGACAACAACACAGATTTCCATACCAGATTGGTTGAGCCCTGGGTTAACAACAGCCACCTCCAGTACTGTTAGCCAACAGGGTGCTGTTGGAAATTGGGCTACTGTTGGCTGAAGGAGAAGGAGAAGAAGAGGGGGAAGGCATGCCAGGAGGAGAGGTAGAAAGTTAGGAGTGTGGAAATGAGGGTAGGAACTTTGAATGTTGGCAGTATGACTGGTAAAGGGAGAGAGTTAACCGATGTGATGGAGAGAATGAAGGTTGACATATTGTGTATGCAAGAGACCAGATGGAAGGGGGAGTAAGGCCAGGTGTATCAGAGGTGGGTTCAAACTGTTCTACCGTGGTGTGGATGGGAGGAGAAATTGGGTAGGAGTTATCCTGAAGGAACAGTATGTTAAGAGTGTTTTAGAGGTGAAAAGAGTGTTGGATAGGGTGAAGTTTATGAAGTTGGAAATTGATGGTGTGATGATGAATGCTGTTAGTACATATGCTCAACAAGTTGGGTGTGTGATGGATGAGAAAGAAAAATTTTGGAGCGAATTAGATGAAGTGTTGGAGAGTGTACCCTCGGGAGAGAGAGTGGTGAATGGAGTGGATTTCAATGGGCATGTTGGTGAAGGGAAAAGTGGGAAGGAGGAGGTGATGGGTAGGTATGATGTTAAGGAGAGGAATGCAGAAGGTCAGATGGTAGTGGATTTTGTGAAAAGGATGGACAAGGCTGTGGTGAATATGTATTTTAAGAAGAAGAAGGAGCATAGAGTGATATACAAGAATGGACTTAGAGAAAGCATATGACAAGGTGAGAGGAGTTGTGGTATTGTACGAGGAAGTTGGAGTATCAGAGAAGTACGTAAGAGTGGTACAGGATAAGCACGAGGGCTGTGTGACAGTGGCGAGGTCTGCAGTAGGAGTGAAGGATGCGTTCAAGGTGGAGGTGGGATTACATCAAGGATCAGCTCTGAACCCTTTCTTATTTTCAGTGGTGATGGACAGGTTGACAAACAAGATCAGACAGGAGTTCCATGGACTATGATGTTTGTGGATCACATTGTGATTTGTAGTGATAGTAGGGAACAGGTTGAATAGACCCTGGAGAGGTGGAGATGTGCTCTAGAGAGAAGAGGAATGAAGGTCTGCAGGACTAAGACAGAATATATGTGTGTGAATGAGAGGGAAGACAGATGAATATTGAAGATGCAGGGAGTAGAGTTGGATAAGATGGATGAGTTTAAATTCTTGGGATCAACAATTCAGAGTTATGGTGAGTGTGGAAGAGAGGTGAAGAAGAGAGTGCAGGTAGGGTGGAGTGTGTGGAGAAGAGAGTCAAGAGTTATTTGTGGCAGACGGGTACCAGTAAGAGTGAAAGGGAAGGTCTACAAGATGGTAGTGAGACCAGCTATGTTACATTGGTTGGAGACAGTGGCACTAATGAAAAGACAGGAGTCAGACCTGGAGGTAGCAGAGTTAAAGATGTTAAGATTTGCATTGCATACGATAAGGATCGACAAGATTAGAAATTAGTATATTAGAAGATCAGCTCAAGTTAGATGGTTTGAAGACAAAGCCAGAGAGATGAAATTACGTTGGTTTGGATATGTGCTGAGAAGGGATGCTGGGTATATTGGGAAAAGGATGCTAAGGATGGAGCTGCCAGATAAGAGAAAAAGAGGAAGGCCTAAGGTAAGTTTTATGGATGTGGTGAGAGAGGACATGCAGATGGTTGGTGTGACAGAGCAACATGCAGATGACAGGAAGAAATGGAAACAGATGATCCACTGTGGCAACCCCTAATGGGAACAACTGAAAGAAAAAGAAGAAAGCTAGAGAAATTCTACACAAAGTCAGATGCTTATTCTCTGCCTAGGAGAGATGAAGCCTTAAAGCAGTTGGATGGGGTTAAGTATACAACTACTCTTCACCTGACTTATGGTTACTGATGAGTACCATTGACACCCACAATGAGGGAGGGGTCAGCTTTTATGAGCTGTTTTGTGTTATATGAATCCACCAAAATGTTCTTTGGGATGAAACATTCCCCAGCAATATTCCAGAGTTCAGCATATCACATCCTTGCAGGATGCTTACCAGAATGATATCGTAATCTACAGACAGTTCTGGCAAACATATGTTCAGAATGTTAGTGAAGTGATGGGAAGACTGAAAAAAGCAGGGTTATTTTGTGATTAAGATTGTACAGGACAATTAATTGCAGAGTTGTGGTAAGAGGCAAGCAAAGGGAGTGAACACCTTAGTGGAAGCAGTTAGTGGACATGACAGGTTGATTTGCTGAGGTGCCAATCCCTCACTATCTGGAAGTGCAGGCATTCTTGGTCTGTATTTAAACAGCCATAATTGCACATTCATGGCTTGTGAAATACTTAAATGACAGCAGTAATGGATTAAGTGCACCTTAGGGCATAGACAGTTTTCAAACCATGAAAAAATTAACAAAATGTGTTAATATAATGCACAATGAAAAAAAATAATAAACAAGCTTCAATCAGAAAATAAATAAATAAAACTTTAATCCAAGTAAGTACTTTTGTTCCAACAAACATACTATAAGTACTTAATTGGACTGCATTTTCACAAATCAAACTCATTCAAATACACATGATTCATTAATCGTGTGACATATTTCAATCAATACAGTTATGGCTCTGATACTATGCTAGATTTGTTTAACCATTCCTCATAACGAAAGTACCATCATACC
>NC_056744.1:1562510120-1562515120 GCF_019279795.1 Protopterus annectens
CAGACATGTAAACATCCATGATGTGACACCAATGCATCTATGTTAACAGAGTGTTCAGTGTAGTCTTCCACCAGTATCAAGGCCTGCACTGTGTATGAGAGAGCTATCGTGTCCCCAGCCCCATGACTGAGATATTGCAAACTCTTCCATATCAGTTAGAGGTGACTGTGTAGATAGACCTCCAACTATAACCCTATGCTCCCCTGAAGGGCAAGTTATCTTGTTATGGGCATGATAAATCATGACAGACTTCATTTGGCATACTTGTCTTTTGTCTGGTTATGGACACTGAAACTGTATACCTGACAGCAAGGTTCTACAAGGCACCCTCACTAAAGGCATGATTTGTCTTGTCCGTAAGGATGATTCCCTGGCCATGTTCACAGAAGACCTGCAGCAGAATGTCAAATTTCTCTATCCTCTTTCTCTGCAATGGACCCATTCTGCACTGTAAATGTGAGGACAGACATATGTTAAACTGTTGGCCTGAGACATCCCCCTACATTTACATTACAGAATCTCACTACACAGCCTACAAGTACCAAGGACAGTGCAACACCTGACTCACCAAGCGTCATAAGCCACCTATAAAGATGAGTGTCACATAGCAGCAATCATTAGCTGACTATACATAGTCTTCTACAACTTTACAGAGTATAGCATGTATTAGGGACAAATACAGTTGCATTGTGGTGTGATCTCTGCATCTTGACATGTAATCTTTATGTTAGCTCCCCACAACCTCACATGTACAGACTCAACCACACATGTGAATGGCAATAGCTGTGGCCTTTGTACCCTGTCTGTTCTCCTTAGTGTTGAATTTCTGTGTGTATTACTTACATAGCTGTATGACTTCTGCTGTCACCCACCCTGCTCATAAGACACTCTGTCATTTACGTGACAGGTATGCAAGTAGCATGGCCATACTTCACTGGTCTAAGCTCCCTGGTCTTTGCAGGTGAGCACTACAACATGAGAATGAGACCTACTGCAGCACTTCCTGGAGAATGTCATCAAGACCCCCTGTGATGGCTCCCAAATAAAGCAGTACATGTACATATCAATATGGGACCCTCACCCACCTATGCACAACACCATGTCATAGATGCATTACACTGCTTCCCAAAAAAATCACCATAAGTTTTTATCCACCCCAAAATAAAAACACATAGACACATATCAAAATGGAGTCCCTCCAAAAAAGAAACAACAGAGAAGCACATCTGTACGTTTCACCCCCCCACCCACCAAACAGCAACAGAAGGAACCATTTCTAGATCCAAATTTCCCCCATTAAAACACCACAGCAGGCAGTAGACATACATAGAAATACATGACCATCTCTGCACACAACAACAGTGCCACAATTGTTAAAAGGCATCTCTTCCCCCTTACAACCACAACCAGAGGTAAATGTTATGTTTGTCCATTCTTCACCCACCAAACAACAGACAGAGAGAGAGAAAGAAAGAGATACTCTGGCTACAATGGATCATTCTCCCCAACCGTTACATAGCACAGAGCAATACTTTGTAAAGTAGTCACTGACACAGTATAACAGGATAACAGATATTTAGATAGCAATGTCTAATCCTGAGTCCATGCAATCCCTACAAGGTTGGTATGTCCTATCTCCCACAAAGATAACATGTTGTTAAGAGTACAGCACTGTGGTAGAACATCTAGGAACCTAAAAGTAAAGTCTACTGTTGTGTCCACTCCCTCCCTCAGCAGTCAGTCATTGACAAGTCAGTCCCTCTGCAGCTGTAACACCTGTTGAAAAATAGCTGCTTAATCAAAACAGGTCCCCAACATCTGCAGGCTGTATCCCTCAAATGCTTCCATTAGCTGTAGCAGTTGTGAAGGCCCTAAACAAGCCTTTCTTATATATTCTACTTCCGTTGCTCAGATTTGGCAAATTCAGTAGCACAAGGAGTACTGCAATGGCTATGGCTGTATCTGTCATGCAATTTCAAGCTTGAGTGTGAAACAATCATGCTAATAAGCCATGTACGGCTAAGTGTCTCTGGATTAATCTATTTTTTATTCTGCACTGGACTAAGGCTGTGCTACAAGGTTATACTTCCGCATGTACCCACAGGAGTGTCTGCAAGCTGCATTGTGCATGTGTGGACAGGTCATTGACTGCTGTAGACATGAGGATATATTAAACTGCTTTTGCAGTTCTTAGAGGCACTAAAGAGCAATAGTGCATTCTGTGGTTTACCCACAAGCATACTATTGTACCATCCATGCCCAAAATCATCCTGCCTTACTATGTATTTATGTGTAAGCATGTGGATGCACGGAGCACTGACACTTTGCTGTGGTACCTCCTGATGTGCATCACATGGTGGCAAAAACATATGTGGGTACGGGGTCTATATTATAAGATCGACGGTTGAAAACATCGAAAGCCATAAGGTCAACACCATATGGTCGATGTTGCCAAACATCGAACTTATAAAAAACAACAAAAACAAAAAAGAAAAAAGTACCCTAACGAGTGATGAATTACTACCATATTCCTCAAGACTGTGACTTGTGAAGTAGTAACCCAAGATGCAGGGGGATAAAGCCCTTACTCTGTGATAGATGATCTATGTTTAACTAGTGATACAGGTGTCCCTCCACATGATGGAGGAAGAGTGGGAGTAAGCAGTTATCATTGGCTCCAATATCCTGGGGGCATAGGGTAGCCTTGGTTTGTTACAATGTATCAGCATTACGAACCTGGCCAATTCTGTACTGCAAGTGGATGTAACTCTTGGTCAGAGGTTGCACATGCTCTGAAGCATGCATGCACCTTCTGATGCAGTGCTGATATGATACTATTAGGGTTGCCAAGAGGAGGGGAGGTTATGGTATACTCCCCAGCAACAATATGATGCTACACTAGTGTCCTTCATCTCCTCTGTGGCTGCAGAAGTGGATCAGATTGAGCCTAGTGGAGGTTAAGGTGGTTCAGGTAGATGCAGTGAATAAAGAGAGGAGCTGGTGGTAATTGATGACTAGCTGTGTGGAGATGGAGAAAAAAAGAGTGACTTATAACGTGTCCATGGCTTCTGAGTGCAATGTGTGTAGCAGGGCTCCCAGGTAGAGTGATATTTCTGTTCATAATATACAGAGATCACTGGAAATACCTACTGGGGACCTATTATGAGAGCCCCCAGTATAAGGTAGATCCCTGACGCTGCCTTGCCAGCTGAGTGAGTGAGTGCTGCAACAGCCATTACCTTCTCTGGTGAGCAGTACAGGCACCACTGCAGTGACCTAAGGAAATAGCACCTAGACCTTCTTTGTCAATGAGAGAAGGAGGTTAGGGAAAGTGCTCCTGATATGTATAAGAAGCACACATGGTGGGTACATTTTATTTTGCTGGACTATTTAACTTTCAAGCTAGTTGCTGAACATGTCCTTCATGTACATTTTTATTATCTTTCCTGCTTTTGGCTCCTGTGCATAATTAATACAACTAGCTCTTCTGGCAAAAGTATAAGGAATGGCTCTCCAGACATAAGAGTAAGAACAAAACTGTAATAGTATTGCACCAGACAGATGTCATAGCAATAAATATGTCTGTTTAATAGCAAGTTAACTTATTTAACAACCACCACTGCCCACTGTAATACACACTATACATACCTCTGGATGTTTCTGCACTGTCCACGCAGCAACCTGCATGAGATGCCTACACTATTCATGTAGATATCAAATGCATGGCATGCCTAATCCTTCTAATATTGCAAGTGCCATACCATAAGTCACAGTTTTGGATTTCATCCCCTATCTTGCTATCTGTCCTGCAATAGTGTTGTTACGTCTACAGGTTACAATGGTCAGATCTGCCAGTGTATGGCATGCAGTGCCACAACCAGGGCACACGTCAATAACACTTATACCTAGCATACCCAGAGCTTGCTAGCTATTCCTCTACCCTAACTTGTGTTACTATCTGGCATATATATTATTTCATGTTTGTTGTTTTATTTCTCTTCATTCTTGTTACAATTTTATACACTATCAGCCACAACCATGTCTGTGGTGTGGCAGCAGTCAGCAAACAGTCGATTTGTTGTATCATTTCCTGTTGGGTCTCTATCTGCCTCCAAGCCTACCACTTCTTGGGGTGATGAAGGCCATCTAGTGGTGGGAGACCAAAATGTCCCATGGTAGCCTCCAGTGAACTTTCCCTTGGAGGGTGTTGTTGCATACTTTTGAAACACCATTGACAGGTGACACTATGTTAGTCATTAGGAGTTGGAAGGACAATGTTGGCTGTAGCCAATGGCTTGACATATGCACTGATTGCCTGGAAAGCATTCTTGTGCAATTGGTACAGTGGTCTAGTCCTCCCTATCAGGCCACCAGTGGCTTAGCCAAATGGGGTGGAAACTTGTGGAAGGGAATAACCTCTGATTGGGTTCTACCCTGGGCAGGAAAACAGGGATCCATACCCCCACAACCTGTCCTCCATCATTCCCTAAATTATGCTTTACTTCCATCCTCAGTTTGTAGCCCATTCCTGTCCATCACCACTTGTCCTCCAATCCGTCTGTCTGTGTCTCTCCATTGTCATACCTTTTGTGCTAGCACCTCCCTTGTTGTTCTTTGTCTGTGTTCTATGTTTGTATGTCTGCCTCCACTACCACCCCAGTAATGTCTTTCCTGCCCACACCTTAAACTTCCTTCCCTCCTCCTCTACCCGTCTAAAAAATTACACCTGTCCCACAAAAAAATCATTTTCATTTCCATCTGCCGTAGCAGGCTTTTCTTTTTCTACCCTGTTGTGCATTGTTCTGATTGCTCTTACCCCATCTGCCTGCTTATATATCCATTTCCTCCCCACTAATATGCATAAATCAGTAGACATTTTGTTGTGAAGCTCTTATTATGGCTCTCAGTAGATGTGCTAGTAGCAGGATATTGCACATGAGGATGTGCATAACAGCAGATATGCTACATGCACACTACTGGGAGATGTGGGTCATGTGACC
>NC_056744.1:1562520120-1562614083 GCF_019279795.1 Protopterus annectens
TCTATAGAAAACTCATTATTCTATATATATATATATATATATATATATATATATATATATATATATATATATACATAATAAATAAGGAGAGATAGAGAGAAACGTGGCCTTCCAGAATAATGAAATATGATTTGCTACAGTTTAACTACAGGTGGCCTTCCAGAATACTGAAATATCCTTTACTACAGTCTAACTGCAGGTGGCCTTCCAGAATATTGAAATATGATTTGCTACAGTCTAACTGCAGGTGGCCTTCCAGAATACTGAAATATGATTTGCTACAGTCGAACTGCAGGTGGCCTTCCAGAATACTGAAATATGATTTGCTACAGTCTAACTGCAGGTGGCCTTCCAGAATACTGAAATATGATTTGCTACAGTCTAACTACAGTCAAAATAGCTGTCAAACCATGGCTGTTGAAAGATAAAAAAAAACATAGCTGGCAAGTCTCGGCTTTGCCAAGCAATGAATAAATAAACCCCATTTCTGTGCATCTTCTCCATTGCTATAAACTGCAGTACAAAATGTCATGACTTCATTTGACCTCCCATGACACAAATCCAAAGAAGTACAGTTCATGTACAGTGCTCATTATCACAAAATAGTGCGGTGTTGTCAACATCTGTATTTTCTGTGTTATGAACTGCAAAGCAGGATGCCACACACAGACCCTTTCTACAGTGCCAAATACTGCTTTTCATTATTATTTTAAAATACAGCATGTTGCTTGTAAATTGCTTTAAGTGCTATAAAATGCAAATAGAAATGTCACATCTCCTCTCATCCCTCCACCCTCATGTCACAGCTCCAGTGAGATAAGTACTAGTTGGTATTTCAGATTACCACTTAATGTAACAGAACATTGTTAAACTGTTAATATATGTTCCATCCAAAATGTAAAGCACAATAATACAGGTCCAGCAATCTTAATAGTGCAATGCAAAATGTTGCTTTCCTGAATTACACACATGCACACACACACGCATGCACACACGCATGCACGCACATGCACACACACTCACACACAAGCACATTTGCATATTTGAGAATCACCACAGGGTTGGGGTCTGAGCTATCTGAGAATCACCACAGGGATAGGGTGTGAGCTATCCAAGAATCACCACAGGGATGGGGTGTGAGCTATCTGAGAATCACCACAGGATGCGGTGTTTGCTATCTGAGAATCACCACAGGGATGGGGTGTGAGCTATCTGAGAATCACCACAGGGTTGGGGTATGAGCTATCTTAGAATCACCACAGAGATAGAGTGTGAGCTATCCGAGGATCACCACAGGGATGGGGTGTGATCTATCTGAGAATAGCCACAGGGATGGGGTGTGAGCTATCCAAAAATCACCACAGGAATGGGGTATGAGCTATCTGAGAATCACCACAGGGATGGGGTGTGAGCTATCTGAGAATCACCACAGGATGCGGTGTTTGCTATCTGAGAATCACCACAGGGATGGGGTGTGAGCTATCTGAGAATCACCACAGGGTTGGGGTATGAGCTATCTTAGAAATACCACAGAGATAGAGTGTGAGCTATCCGAGGATCACCACAGGGATGGGGTGTGATTTATCTGAGAATAACCACTGGGATGGGGTGTGAGCTATCCAAGAATCACCACAGGAATGGGGTATGAGCTATCTGAGAATCACCACAGGGATGGGGTGTGAGCTATCTGAGAATCACCACAAGGATGGGGTGTGAGCTATCCAAGAATCACCACAGGAATGGGGTATGAGCTATCTGAGAATCACCACACGGATGGGGTGTGAGCTATCTGAGAATCACCACAGGGATGGGGTGTGAGCTATCTGAGAATCACCACAGGGATGGCGTGTGAGCTATGTGAAAATCACCACACGGATGGGGTGTGAGCTATCTGAGAATCACCACAGGGATGGGGTGTGAGCTATCTGAAAATCACCACAGGGATGGGGTGTGAGCTATCTGAGAATCACCACAGGGATGGGGTGTGAGCTATCTGAGAGTCACCACAGGGATGGGGTGTGAGCTATCTGAGAATCACCACAGGGATGGGGTGTGAGCTATCTGAGAATCACCACAGGGATGGGGTGTGAGCTATCTGAGAATCACCACAGGGATGGGGTGTGAGCTATCTGAGAATCACCACAGGGATGGGGTGTGAGCTATCTGAGAATCACCACAGGGATGGGGTGTGAGCTATCTGAGAATCACCACAGGGATGGGGTGTGAGCTATCTGAGAATCACCACAGGGATGGGGTCTGAGCTATCTGAGAATCACCACAGGGATGGGGTGTGAGCTATCTGAGAATCACCACAGGGATGGTATGTGAGCTATCTGAGAATAACCACAGGGATGGGGTGTGAGCTATCCCAGAGTCACCGCAGGGATGGGGTGTGAGCTATCCAAGAATCACCACAGGGATGGGGTGTGAGCTATCTGAGAATCACCACAGGGATGGGGTGTGAGCTATCTGAGAATCACCGCAGGGATGGGGTCTGAGCTATCTGAGAATCACCACAGGGATGGGGTGTGAGCTATGTGACAATCACCACACGGATGGGGTGCGAGCTATTGAGAATCACTACAGGGATGGGGTGTGAGCTATCTGAGAATCACCACAGGGATGGGGTATGAGCTATCTGAGAATCACCACAGGGATGGGGTATGAGCTATCTGAGAATCACCACAGGAATGGGGTATGAGCTATCTGAGAATCACCTCAGGGATGGGGTGTGAGCAATCTGAGAGTCACCACAGGGATGGGGTATGAGCTATCTGAGAATCACCACAGGGATGGTGTGTGAGCTATCTGAGAATCACCACATGGATGGGGTGTGAGCTATCTGAGAATCAACACAGGGATGGGGTGTGAGCTATGTGACAATCACCACACGGATTGGGTGTGAGCTATCTGAGAATCACCACAGGGATGGGGTGTGAGCTATCTGAGAATCACCACAGGGATGGTGTGTGAGCTATCTGAGAATCACCACAGGGATGGGGTGTGAGCTATCTGAGAATCGCCACAGGGATGGGGTGTGAGCTATCCCAGAGTCATCGCAGGGATGTGGTGTGAGCTATCTGAGAATCACCACAGGGATGGGGTGTGAGCTATGTGACAATCACCACATGGATGGGATGTAGTATCTAGCACTAAGATACAGGAGAAAGCCTAGATGCTGGAGAGAAGGAATTTAAAATATGCAAAAAATGGCTACTGCTGGAAAGGGAAACTGATAATGAAAGGAAGAGCAAGAGCAGCAGGGCAGAGAATGTTCCGGGAGAGGGGCTGCACTGTCATGTTCCTGAAGCAGAAGTATATGGCCAAACATAACAACAAGGTACTGCTTTTAGGGACAATATGCTGAAGGGGAATGCCTTCAGACAATCTAAATATCATTACAGCATTATCAGCCTAACTGATATTACCAGTGCCATATTAGAAAAGGACATACAGTTTAGAAAAGGACATATAAATACATCCTGGCAACTTAGGTGAATGAAAGTAGCTGTCATGAATGTATATTGTAGAAGTGAGACATATATGTACCTGTTTCTCAGGATGTTGTATAGATGACACAAACACACACTTTAGAAACAGCAGCAGTAGTACAATGATTGAATTGTGTATCTTCATATTCAGATGAAGGTATGTCCACATTAATACAAGGCACTGACAATAACAATGGGATATGATCTTAGATGACCAATGTCTAGTGTCCCTACACACCCATACCAAAAGTAACAGTGCAATTAGGTTCTGTGATTCTGTTTGACAGTGGTCCAAGTGCTAGTATATCATTTGCAAGTGCATTGCTGCAGGGCACGCATGAATATCAGAAAGCATGTGTTCAGTCAAGCACACATGTTGCTGCCCTTCACTTGTGTTATGAATATATGTTCATGTAATGAGGATTACAGCACAGTAAACAGAGTTAGACATGCTAAACACCTCTTCACATAGCACATCTCACCAAGAAACTGATTTGCACAGATGATGGAAAAGTATTAGCATATGCGTGATTCGAATTTCAGGAGTTCAACTTGGACATATGAAGTAGCAGGGTACACTGGTGTTCATTGCTAAACTACACACAAATAGGGACATACAGTAGCTGACTTGATTGGGCATTAACTGCAAAATACATCTGTTTGTTGTTAATGTTCCATGTGTCAGGTATGCAAGATGTGTTATTGGAGAAATTGCTGGTATATAGTATGATGTGCATGCTGTAGTATATCTTTAAATGTTGTTACCAAAATTTTATTCCATACATAATGGTTGGTCTTCCCTTTCCTATTTGCTCAAAGTTAAGCAGAGAGCAAACATGAGTCTCTGCTTGACTTTAATTTGGTTTGCCTTACTTCATATAAAAAGGCACAGCAGCAATGTACGTCCATCAGCACTCTGGACAGTGCTGAGTGTGGAAACTTCACCTGCTGCCTAGTTTTTGCTGTGCACAGGGTGTAATAGCAGCAAGCTGCTGGTCAGAGCACTTGTGAGCCAGGGTTCAAATACAGGTGAATCTTTTTTTTTTACAATTAGGGTCAGGATGTTATTTGCTAAGTAAGTGGGAGACTTAAACCTCGACACGGCTATTAATAGGACGTGCTGGAGGGATAGATTCATCACCCAAAGACTCCCTATGCTGTGGAATAAAATCCCGGTATATGTGAGGCAGAGCACCTCGCTGGCCTTGTTCAAGAGAAATCTTGACCAATGGATGGGAGATCGCAGATATACCCCAGGGATTACCTCAGTGTCACTGCTCGACAGAGGCACAGCAAAATAATGGGTATAGTTCCCCATACTAAAGGGGTGGCGTAAGCCACAAAACTATAGGCTAGGCTTGTAAATGCCCTCGGGCAGATAGCCTAGTATGAACCTATGAACCTATTAACCTATGATCATGCATCTTGAATTGAACCCTTGATACCATGGGCAAAAAAAAACTTCAGACAAGTATTTTACATCAACCTTCTACACTTTTTTACATCCAGCAGTGTACAGGACTGTCTAACTAAATGTTTCAAAGTAGTGCATTTACTCTGTCTTAACTCTGTATTCCTATAGCACAGCACGTTTAAGTACCATTACACAGAGATAACCTGACTAGTGTGGCCAATGGCAAAAACTCACTAGTTTTGCCATAGGACATGAACAGCCATTCGCCACTGCTTGGCATTGTAACATTATGCCAAGCTCACCCAAATGCAGAGGACAAAAAGTGAAGGCTTTTTTATGTGCTATTTCTGGCCATGTATGTGGTGTGTGTGTCTGTGATTCCATTTTTTGATCAGATTAAAGGTGTGAAAATGAGGTAGTTAGGACAGCGGTGAAATGGGGGCAGAAAGCAGAGGGGAGAACAAAGATAAAAGAATTTGCAGGAGAAAATTAGGAATGGTCTATGGATCTCCACTTCTTCAACACAATAATGTGCACATGTAGAGAAAATTTGATGAATGTGGACTGTCACCACAACATATAGCAATAGTATAGTGAGCAGAGCATTCACCTTACAAGCAGTCATTCCTGGTTCAAGTCCCACTGCAGCACATACCTCCAAACTGTCATTGGTTAATTGCCTCTTGAGTGATATTTAAATGCACAATTAATTTCTGGGCCTTTCTCTTTTGCTGAAAAGATTTCAAGCCTGCACAAGCTAAAGCACTGCTGGTGATTCCCTGCTGGGTGAGGAAAGTAAACCAATATTTTTTATCTGTTACTGATAGAGCTGCTTTCTGTTTTACCTGCTCCATTTTGATTTCTGTTTTAAGAAATTTACTTGGTCTGGCATTTTTGTTCTATGTGAGAGACGGGCACTTAAATGATCTAGGCTGCACATTTCACATGTTTTTTTCAGGGTCTATATTATAAGTTCGAAGTCTGAAAACTTCAAATCTCATATGATTGACTCCATATGAGCGAATTTTTCAAACATTGAACTTAAAATACAAACAAACTAAAAACAAAAAACCTACCTGAACACTCTCTGCAGGGGGACAAGCCTCCCTGCACCCCTACACCCCCCGCTGCTTAAATATACCAACTCCGAGATTATACTACATTAAAGTGAAGGGAAATATTCCCTATGGTGATCTCCATTGAAACGTTCAATGTTTGAAAACTTTGTTCATATGATGTCGATCATATGAGATTCGAAGTTTTCAAACATCAAGCTTATGATATAAACCCGTTTTTTTTCATTGGTTAATTGTCTCTTGAGTGATACTTAATACACAGTGAATTTCTGAGCCTTTGATTTTAAGTCTGCATAAACTAAAGCACCACTGGTGATTCCCTGTTAGTTTTTCCAAACACACATCCCATTTCTTGATCTGCTTTTTAAACCTTGTGATTTTAAGCTGCCCACCCGTACTATAAATTGAGCTTAATACGCTCCTCCCTTTCTGCACTGCTGTTGATATATTGAATTATTTATTTGTCTTTCCTTGTGCTTATATTGAAAAATTGCATTTTGCCTATCACTGTCTGTTCTACTAATTTACTTACTCTAAATTCATTATATAGCTAGCTGTTGGATAAAGTAGTGTATTTTTACACTGCAGCAAGCGCTTGCTTTTACATCAGAAGGTCTGTGGATGCTCAATCCAGTGCATGAGGAGGTATCCTGGTCTGTTTAGGTTGGGGAAACATGATTTCTGCATGTAGTTTTATTGGCTGGAGGACTTATAAATCAGCTTATCTTGTTTGTAGTGCCTTTAAAAATCCTGTACAATCGAGTGGCTCTTGGCGCATTTATACAAAGGGAATTATTTTTATTGAATAATCACACTTTTATAAGCTGTTTAAAGCACACTGCTATATCCATATCTTTAAGTTTGTTTGTGTTAGCATTTCATATATTTTAAGTTTCTTTGTGGTATCATTTCACTCCAGGCACACCTTTACTGTGCTTTTACTTTGAGAGGACTGGGATTATTCATCTAGTGACAGTAGGTGTTTACCTGGTCTATCTGTGTGTGGAAAAAACACACAAATGGGCTCTAAGTATTTTTTTTTTTTTGCAGTTCTCTTATATGCTGTGACTGTACTTCAGCAGTTTCAAAAAACACTGTATGGTCTGCTGTTGCTTTAAGTAGTTAATTGCACTTCATTACATTGTACCTGTTAGTTGTAGATAGTTTGTGTGATCTTGTTGCACTTAGGCTCCAAAACAGCTGTTCTTCATTAAGAAGGTGTTTTTCTGTACCCTTGTGGCAGAAGTGTGGTGATATAACCTGAGTTGGAGATTGCTGGTGAAGGGCTTATTGTGTGCTTTCCTGATTGGTAGTTAGCTTAAAACTTATTTCTCTTTACTCATATTTAAGCCTCATATTTGCACAGTGATGCTCTTTGCTCAGTGGTAGTTAGCAGTGCATTGTATGCATGCAAAGGTTTAGAAGCTCAGTTTTTCCCTAAACAGTGAACCCTTCCAAGCTTTTCTACTGCTCTAAGAGCAACTCCGTTACACACTGAGTAGCATTGTTTTATTGATCAGCCTTAGCCTACACAAAGTATAGCTCTCTCTTGTAGTCTTGGCGCTACTATGTTTGCTACCATTTCAAATGCCCAAGGTGGGACATTTTTTGTAGAAATGTGAGATTTTTGTAGGACAGAAAATATCCATGGCCAGTGCAAAGGACAAAACTTCATTTTTTTGCCAAAATAAAAGCTTATTTTTGTTGCATTTGAGTTGCTTATGCTATTTCATATATTATTTATGTGTTCTAGATACAAAATAACTGTTTTATGCAACTATTAAAGAAAACTTAAGAAATATATTTTGTCTTAAAATCTCAGGACATTTGCAATTTTTTTAGTTTATTTTTACAGGATACAACTGCCCAAAGTGGAACTGTCCCTTGCAAAGATGGACAGGTGATAACCCTAATAGCCACTTAAACAAATGTATTGACTCAGTTGTACCTGACAGAAATAAAACCAGGCCCTCCCAAAAAGGGTTACCAGCACAGTCCTGTCAAATTAATACATTCCCTTCCGTAATACAATGAGAGCCTGCTATCATGTATCAGCAGTTTTCTAACATCTCTCTCTGGCCAGCCTGATAGACATGGGCATCCTCAGGCAATGTAGCAATTGTCTCATGTATTCTAACAACCACTTACTCCTGAAACAAACAAATGTGAGAGATGTAGTTACACTATGAAATTGGAAGCAAGACTCTCACATAAGGACAAATCGAATGTCAAACAGGTTGCCAGCACACACACACACACACACACACACACACACACACACACACACACACACACACACACACAAACCTCCCACACTAAATAAGGACATGATACATAAGCCCACATATGCAGGTACTCACTAGTAACCTAAGAAAAGAACAAAGGCCTCCCAAATGGAAACCACATACACACATAGTAATGCAAATAACAACCACAACACATAACACACACACACACACACACACACACACACACACACGAGAGTCTCAACAAATAAGCACATAAGACGTAACACCACTAAACTTAATGTATTGGTCATATTTGACTCCATTGTGAGAGTTACAGTTGCTCCCCTCACCAGGCATGATAAGGAGCAGGATATTATTAGCTGCCTGTCAGGTGTCAGGATCCATGAAGTCACTCAAGCACTCAAGTTACTCAACCACAAGTACTGATATGACTCCGTCATAGTCCATGTGAGGGTGAATGACTAGAAACATACCTCAGTGGACTATATGAAGGGAGACATGACTGAGCATTCAGATTATGTGTCACAAGCAGGTATAAGCCTAGCCTTAAGCAGGATTCTACCTTTTCCAAGGATGATGCCACAACACAAACAAAAACATGATTGACTTTAACAATTGGCTTGGCTTCTGGTATCTGTCCAAGAGGATCCAATATCTGTCAGCCTGGAAAGACACAGTCAACAGGCCACACTGCTTTGCCAGAGATGGTCTGCATCTGTCTCCTGTAGGCTTTTGGATACTGGCAAAGCATTAGCCTCCCCTATTGTGCCTTTCTTCATCAGTTTCAAAATAACCAACCTTGCAACATAACAAACTCCTGTCTAGATAAACTCACGGTACTGCTGCTGCTTAATTCTAGGAGTCTAAACAAGAAACTGCACTCCCTGGAAGTACTCCTCACTTTGGAAGATGCTGACATCTGTGCAGTCACCGAAACATAGTTCAAAGATGCAGAAAACATCCGGGCCATGCAGGGCTACAATGCCTTCTATATGTTCAGGCCACAAATTGAGCATGCAAGAATCAAAGGAGCAGTTGTATCCATCTTCATTAAGGATAAGTACACCTCGAGACTGGTCAAACAGTGTGAATCTCTTGAGCTACTCCATGTCCAGTTACCTATAGGCAAGCCCCCTACTACATCACAGCTAGCTATACGTCCCCCACCATGAAAGAGGAAATACATAATGCATACCTGGAGTTACTGGAGTCACTTGCTGTACAGCCCAATACCTTATGAATGGGTGATATTAATTATCCTACCAAAAAACATACACAACCGCAAACATGCTGGCTCAGGTTTTTGGACTTTGTCAATGCAAATGCTCTGGAACAGCTGGTCAGCACACCTACAAGAGGCTCAAATGCCCTGGATATGGCACTCATTAACATGGGAGAGCACTGCACCACCCCCCCCCCCATGACCGGACCATAAATCAGTCTTGTTCAGTGTAATTATAAGAGCAGATACCCCATCAAGCTCAAAAACACTTAAGAAAGTTTCAAAGAAAAACTACCTCTTACTAAGTGATGATACAAGAAGTTTCAAAGCACCTCAAATGCAGATAACATGGACTCCTATGCAGAGGTGTACACCAGTGCCCTGTATAACCACTTAAGCAGTTGTATAGAATCATCTGTATCTGACTGAATTAAAGCCAGGTCTTGCTGAAAAACAAACCATCCTGGTGGACCCCTAGTATAAGCAGGCTATACAACAACAGAAAGAATCTAATGTCCAAGGACAAGAGGGAACTGGCTCAGCAGAGGAAGAAATCCCTCTCTAGCTTAAACAAACAAATTAGAGATCTTGTCAAGTCCTCCAAAGCTAATTACAAAGCAAAACTAACCTTCCTAGCTAAGAATAATCACAAGGCATTCATTAACTATGTCCGGAATCTAAAACGGATAACCCAGCTATGTGCTGAACTGGTTGTGGATGGCACCACCTATACTCAACTGGAGGTAATAGCTAACCTGCTAGCTGACATATTTGGAGCAAAATTCATCCATCTACCCCCTCCAGTCATCCCCCAAAGGATACCTGCTACCATTCCTCAGCTTATTATCCCAAGACAGCACTTCATCTAGGCGCTCTTCAAGTCCAAAAACATGGCATCAATGGGACCTGACAACATCCCAGGTTGCCTTTTAAACAACTTAAAACATGACCTAGCAGACCCACTTGGATCCCTGTTTAACCACAAGCTGCAAACTGGAGGACAGCAACAGTAATCCCACTGCACAAAGGTGGGCCATCAAGCATCCCCAGAAATTATAGGTCCGTAAGCTTGACTAGCCTCATCTACAAGGCCATGGAAATAATCATGATGGACCTTATTAACAAGGACATAGATAATCTCCAATCTCTGGACCCAACCCAGTTCGGATTTGATAAAGGTTGATCATGCCTGTTAAGCATGGTTGACTTCTTTGAGAAAGTCACCAAGGCCCTGGATGAGGGAAAGGCAATACCTCCTATCTTGACTTAGCCAAGGCATTTTACACAATCCCCACTCAGGTATTATAGAGAAACTCTATCAGTTGGGAATTAACCCCTACATTACCAGATGGGTAGCCAACTAGCTTACCGACAGGACACATGGTGTCAAAGTAGGTGACTTCACCTCTAGAAAAAGACCAGTCATCAGTGGTGTACCACAGAGTTTTGTGCCAGACCCCTTACTGCTAGGAATTTATTTCTCAGAAGTCCAGGCAAACCTGGACTGCCTGTGGTTGACCAAATTCACTGTCAATGGCAAATTAGGAGCAATCATTGAGTCTCCAACAATGTTAATATACTGCTGACAGTGTTACTGCAGACAAATGACTGGTGCCAAAGCCACAGATTAAAGCTAAATGTACAAAAATGCATTATCATTCCCTTTAGGAAAGCTGATATCCCTGCTAATTACATTATAGACAGAACTCCCTCCAAGTGTAGACCCAGTGGTACATGATCTGGGTACTCAAGTTGATAGCAACCTCAAGTTTGACCACCATGTGTCAACAGTAGTAAGAAAATCCTTCTATGTGGCACATCTTATAAGTAAAGGCATCACATCTAGATCTAAGGATTTTATAATTCTATTATACTCGGCCCTCATTAGACCAATAATTGAGTACAATGCTCCCTTTTGTATGCACCTCACCAGACACCTGCAACAGTTGTAAAGACCACAGAGGTTTCTTACCAAGAAATTACAGGGTACACAAAATAAGTCTTACGCAGAAAGACTGTAAGCTCTGTCACTGTATTCTGTTTCCTACAGGTTGTTAAGCAGTGACCTATGTCTGGCTTACAGGGCAATCTGTGACCCGACCCTTATGGAAATTATACACATTCATAAAGCACACTGCAGGAAGGTCACTCTCTCTCCAGGAATCTTAACCTAGCCTCTGACTAACCTAGCCTCTGACATGAACAGATCATGCTGGAGAGCTAGATACATTTCCCAGAGTGTCACTTCTCTGGAACAAGCTTCCAATTCATGTGAAGAAGAGCCCCTCCCTGACCCTCTTCAAATGCAACCAAGATCAAAGAATTGGTGACTGCATGTTCACTCCTAGGGTGGTGCCCATATCCCTCCTGGACAGAGGAAGTTGTTATTAACTACCATAGACCCTTACTTATAAATGACCTAGGGCAGATAGCCTAGTATGAACCTATGAACCTATGTAAACTTCACTCACCTAATCACCAACAATTTGGGCAACTCGGGATAAATATGGCTAGGCTTGTAAGGGATCTAGGGCCATTAGCCTAGTAACCTTCTATGAACATATGAACCTATGAACACTGGTATGTGACAACAAAGCAATGATGTTCTACAGCTGATTGGGCCAAATCAAGTGCATCAAGAAGACACATTCTGAAGTGAAGAGCTATGTATGGGAATTTTTTTTTTTTTTTTTTGTCGGACAGGTGCCCATTTATTTTCTTATTTCAAAAAGAGAGGAATGTTGGGGAAGGGAATGTAAGGGTAGGGTAGGTCATGAAGTAGGTGCAGTCAAATAGGACAAACAAGAGACACAGGGATGGTGATTGACCACAAAAGGTTTTGGGACACTATGATTGGGGATTGGTAGGGGACATTGGTGGCACATGTCCACCAAGCATTGGAATAGTGGGAATCTAGTCTTCAGTCTTGGAACTATCACTGTTCTCTTCCTCAGTTCCCTTTGAGACTGCTTGATGTGGGAGTCTCTTTTCTATTTTAATGACCAACCTCTCCAGGCAGCAGATGCACTAACCAAGGCCAGTCTCTATTACATCACACACACTATCTGAGGCAGCAACTGGCTGGTGACATAATCACCACCTCCACCAATAATCCCAGAGGGTACCACTGCACCAGCAACCAAGGCAATGCTACCCTGATGGTGATGGACCAGGTAGTGCAGGGGATGCGGAGGCTGTACTGCCAGGTTGCATTGCAGAGGTGCTGGGTGATGATGCAACAGCCGGTAGAGGGTTTACAGACTGAGCTGCAGTGGTTGGCTTACCTCCCTGCACTGAAAAGTATTTTGGTTCTTGTGAGAAAGATATGACATCAGAATGGTGTGATTCTAGGTAACCCCCCAAAATAAAAAAGAGAGAGAGAGAAAGAGAGATAAGGGGTGGGGTGAGACAAAAAAAAGAAAAGACATGATTAGAACCATTAAATGTCATGTTCCTACTTTACAACAGCAAATATGCTTTTCTTATTAGCTATAGAGCTTTCACAATCCCAAAAATGATTGTGAATTGTTGCACATAATCCTTGGAATATATTCCATATAAGCTTTTAAAGATACTATAGATTAACTTAACAACATGGCATTAAAGTCAATATTGCTGCATTTCACTTGTTAAATGTAAATGTATAGGTTACTTGTGGGAATTGAATCCACATAATCTTAATATACTATTACACTTGCCCAATACAATTACCAAGAGCTACAGAAGAAATCATGCATGGTTGCTGTTACAGTTAAGATAAGCATGCTAAACTTGATACTGACCTATGGAACTACATTAAATTTATTACAATAATGATCAGTTATGCTGCACACACACACACACACACACACACACACACACACACACACACACACACACACACACACACACACACACACACACACACACATAGCCCTTGACTTTCTGAGTCACTCCAGCCTCCTAGCATGTCCCTTCCTGTTCTCTACGATTTCCTTTGCAGCTGTAAAATAGAAAATGAAATAAGAGAGATGAATACATTGTGCATACAAGTCTTGGCTATCTACAACATTACATATTTAAATTTGCTTGATCTGTGTACTTAACACAACTAGGAGGTGTCAGCAGTTGTAAACTCATCCAGCCACTGGTCGGATTGTGCCTGCTTGCACCTCTTTAGGTCACTGTAGTGGTACCTGCAATGCTTCCCAGTGTGTGGTATGCCAGTCGCACTAGACACAGCCATGACTAGGCTGTTCCAAGCCTCAAACTTGTGCTGAGATCTAGTATAGTCCCCCTGTAGCAACCTATGGCTGTTGAACTTCATGAGGCATACAACAAATATTTTTGACTTCTCCACAGCCTACCTCTGTGCCCTGAATTTGGCACCATCCTTCCCATGTCCTGCCATGTCTGTGAAGGTCCTTCAACAACAGTTCAAATGTTTTACTTCCAGTTTGTAATATCGCATTTTATGACTAGTATACAAACATGCAAAAGCATACCAACCACATTTGCGCTATGGTAAGTGGGGAGCAGCATTGCCAAACAAAGACGAAAGGAGTTTATGAAGCAGCCATTATGGTGTGACATTTAGCATTGATTTCTGGCATGTGTGCTGTTATACCTGGTCACACTTTGTCCACTGGTCAACACTGAAATGCTAAATTACATGGATTTTTAGTCATAATTTTGAAGGGATCAAGGGGATGACTTGGCACATATATTGTGGGGAATTAAACACTGTTAAATGTAGTTTGTACGATGTGGGATTCAAACCTACTTAAAAGGGAATGCATGCATTTCCATACAGGTGATTATTCCTCACTGTCACAGAAGACATGCTTGTCAGCCATGCTCACTGCAGCTGAAATAGTGACTAATGCTATACTTCAATTAACCGTGTATGTGTGTCACATTAAAAGGTCCCGGCTTATGCATTCTCAGGTGTGATTCAAAAACTACTGTCTGATAATATGTTGGAAATGGATCGACTTGCATGACTTTAGTAACAGATTTTGGAGTCATGATACATACCTCACAATACATTCTGTTTTACAGTTATACATGGGTTATGGGAGGGGTGTAGATGATTATCATTAAACTATTGTGTCAATCAGAGATATACCACTGCATTTTTTGTTACATAATCATCATTGTCATGCTAAACCAGTTACACTTATAATACATATGATACCTACAAAAGTATGTGTATGCAAACAGTAATTATACCTTTTTATCAATCAACCTGCTATACATAGCTATTGGTATGTAGTATTACCCTTATAATCAAAGTTTTCTGAAACATTTCAGTGTTTGACCCTTACTAAAAAGTGGAGTGTGCTGGATTTGAACTCTGGCTCGCTTGTGTTCTGGCCATGAACTCACTGCACTTACACCTGCAGGGTAGGCAGCAGGTGTATTTTCCACAATCAATACTGTCCAGAGTGTGATCTACTAATTTCACCTCCCACAGACCATGAAAATTTAAACAGGGTCTAAATACCCTTCTCCTTGCCCAAGGTCTACTATCAGCAACAGTAGCATAGATCTGGGACTGCTGCACATACACATGCAGTAGATCAGCAGTAACCCCTAACATTCTTTCCTTCCAGTGTAGTTTCTGTGGCTGTAGTCCAATAGGTTTTAGAATACAAGGCAGAAGGATAAATTATGTGTATATTGTTGCTTTATAGCTTGTTGAATAGCTGTGTCATCTTGCATTTGTTGATAAGCATACAGGTAAGCTGGTTATGCAGTAGTTAGCATGTCACAGTGTTTACCCTGTTTGCACAGCTCTACAAATCATGTAGAACTACTTACTGAATACAAATCGGTGGGCTATCATGTGTGCGTTGCACCACAGCATGGACACAGTTTCAGCAAGCTGTGTAGGGCTTATTGAATCCTGACCAGTGATTTGTACTGTACCCATGTAATTTTAAATTGGGATGATGGTGAAGAGACAAATTGACATAGTCATATATTTTAAGTTGCTTCTGTCATATCCTACACAGCATGCCTCTTCATCCCTAACCCCAAAAGACAAACACTTTCAGTGAATACCTCTGAAGTCAAACTAGGATGAATGTGAAAACACATATGTTGAACTATGTTGTGTTCTATTTCTACCAGCTGTAAATATGCAGTATTACTTATTTCAACTACCCCCAGAAAATATCCACTTGTATACAAAACTGATTTAAATTGTGAATAAAGTGAAAAAAATAACACAGTAATTCCTTCCAACTTGTTACTCCTACACAGTACACTGCTCTAGGCAAGCTACAGTAACACTCTGGTTACACCCATGAGGTGTAATTTTCAGGAAAGTTAAAGAAATAAAGACAACAATGTCCACAGTCAAACACAAGCTATAACAACCACTCTGCCTACTTTTGAGCAGAGCCAGTTTTAGACTAGGTGGGGCCTGCAGCTGAGGACTCTTCTGAGCCACTTATAAGGCCAGGAATGATGACCCTCAACAGACTGACATTCTAGATGTTTTGTAATGCATTTTATGCCTTACTTTTTCACTACCCAGGAGATTTATGAATGCAGTCCCAAGATTATTTTTACATACACAAGCGCGTGCATGCACACACACACACACACACACACACTCATACACACACACACACACACACACACACACACACACACACACACACACACACACACACAAACCCCATGCTTTCTACAGAAAAAATTGGACCTATGGCATGTCTTTGGGGTGCTGGGGAAATTGAGACTACCTGAATGAAACCCACACAGAGGAAAGGAGAGCATGTAGACTCCATGTGACATCCCTGCTCTGGCCCAGTAATCAAGGAGCCTGAATCCTCACCACTAACACCGGTGAGGGATGTTCATTTGGAATAAAAATAGATAGATACAGTATTTCCAGATGCAACTCTCTGCATTTCCTCTTTAATAAGATTGTCAAGCACCAGTCCTTTGGTTTTGCACACCTTGACCAACTGGTTCTTTGTTAGCTTGCCATAATCCTCTGCTGACATCTTTGCCTCCTTTCCCTGACTAAACTAAACTAACAAAAATAAATAAAACTGTTGTGAAAATGAAACTTTGCATGCTTACCTTGTGGCTTCTGAGAGCACACACACCTTTAGTGACAAACATTCCTCCTCTGAGCCAGTAATCAAGGAGTCTGAATCCTCACTACTGACACTGGTAAGAGCCATTCACTAGGAACAAGAATAAATACACACAGTATTTCCAGATGCAGCCCTCCGCATTAAGCACACTTTCCCTTAAGAGCACCTAGGAAACACACTCAGTCTGGGGTCTAAGTTTCCCTATCTCTCTTTTTCTCCAGGTCACCAATAAAACTTCCCACTGGTGCAGCTGTAGAGCTGATTCTTCAGCCAAGTATCCAAGCCAAGTCCTTCAACACCCTCTCTGTGAAACCAGTGCTCTGTGCCCCTACTCCAAGTAGCTGACACACACACACACACACACACACACACACACACACACACACACACACACACACACACACACACACACACACACACACACCTGGGACAGGCTGGCAAAGATTTATCAGCTACCTCCCTCTGCCCAGACTATAAGGTAGTTACTGCCACCAGACACTCCAAACCCGGCTACTCTAAGGCTCTTACAAGGGTACCCAATTATACAGACTGAAATTAATACTAATACAAATGGCAGTGTTTGACCAATGTAATAAGATTTCCAGGAGTGGCCACAGTGTCATCAAATAGATATAATTACTCTCAAAGTTTAAAACATTCTCTAAAAGACCAGCCACAATGAAAATTTTAAAATATTTAATAAATAATAAAAGAACATGAAAATACTGAATATTTACAATAAACACCAGAGTTTCAATCACAGGAAATACTAAAAATAACACAGGTGGGCAGATTTACACCATTATAGAAAAACAATACTTAACAAATCTTACTATATTTTCCTGACTGATCTAAAGAATTACTGTTCCCTGGGTACTTATTAAAGCAGGCAAGATGAAGTAGGTGAGTGATCCTTCTATGTCAGGTTGAAAAACCAGACTGCCCTGAGACTTCTGTCTCATCTAGTATTATAACATCATGACATCACATATATCTGGTCACCTGATTTTGGTTCCCACACTATCTCCTTTACTAGAGTCCGCCAGTATTTAGTACAAATGTGTTATCTTACACACATAGAGCTTTGCTAAGATTTGTTGTAACTTCTGGAAGTCATAAAACAATTTCAAACTTCCACCCTTCTAGAGTAGCAATTAGTTCATCCCCAAGAACAATACAGAAGGGTTCCTAGTACAAACTTTTTGTCTCTGGCTGCACTGAGACCTGTGAGATACAGTCATTATGGCCTAACTTAAGTAATTTAATTTCAGGATATTTTTCTAAAGGTTAGCTGGACTGAGCTTAACATCTTCTCTTCCAGTATCTTCTGTTACAATATTAATTTTAACAGTTATAATACAGTCTAAGATACAAATGTATTTCTTTTTTCTGTCCAGCAGGACCCACTGTTGGTACATTTTTTAACACAAGCAGCTTTACAAATGCATTGTCAACACAAGCAGCTGTACGAATCAGTTTGATATACAAATGACATATAATTCTTTACAAAACTCCAGTTAGCTATGCTGGCATATGTTACACATCCACTGCCCTACTTCTCCTGGCATAGCTAGCAATACTTCTCATCATCACAATCCACACAATTAGTGCCACAGCCAAGAAATCAGTCAGGGAGTCAAGAGTTGTGACTTTGTGCCACTGTGTCAATAATATGATCCTTTCCCACACAGCTTCCCCAGGCCACCAAAAATAGTTAATTATTGTGTGTATGCTGATGCCTGACAGTGACAAAAAGTCAAAAAAATTATAGCCAACTTGGTGCTCTTATATACACTTTTGTAAGCGTCAACCCCCAAAACACATACACAAGCATAAGCTATAGCAATAACTGTCTTTATGCTGCATTTGAATGCAGTTAGGAAATCCAATTGAAATAGTAAATATTTTATGAAACATACTTTAGAAGTGTGCTGACTGTCTCAGAATAGCTCAGAATACTTTCAAGTATTGACAATAACTGAATTATGTGACAGCGGGACTGATTGCTACATTTCCTTAGAGAGATCCTGATTTCCTGACTATCAGGAAAATATCATGTCTGGTGGCAACCCTAATTCCAAAGCAAACCCTCACCCAAAATGTTAATCTTCCAAAGTTCTAATAAAGCATGTTCCAGACTTTCTTCAGCTTTCTTCAGTCTTTCAGAAAACTGTGTATACTTAATCTGCCCCTTAACTACTAGTTTTCCTAACATTACTCTCCATAAGAAATTGTTCAGCTCAACAACAGACTTAAACCTTGCTTGTCTCCTTTTTGTTGCCCTTAGTCTAGTTTCAGTCCTTACCATGTTTTTTCCATAACAATACATTTTCATTATTACTTAACACCATTCAGTCTTTTTTCCTATATTCCAGTCTATATTTAGCTTTCCCAATTTGATTTTATTCACATATTCTATCATGATTTTATTCATCACTTTCCTTTTTCTCTTTCTCTGCATCACCATATCCCATACATCAAATCACCTAATAGATTTTTATCTATTTTGCCTGTCTCTTTTATACTCTAATACAAAATAAAAAAAGACAAATGTGTTATTAGATCTATGAACCCTGTCTTTCCTACTACAGTAAAGTGCATCTCTATTAATGGGATTAAGTTTGGAGACACACATATCTGCAAAGCATATCTTTACTAGACTCTTTGTCATTGGGAAAGGGAAACACACCACTCAAATATCCAATTTACTTAACACTTAAGAATGTAATACTTTAATTTTCTTTCAACATTAGATACTGAAACCTTTTCAATTAGACACAATCATTGTTATCTCTTCCAGTACTATATTCCACCGGTACTGTATCAACTCTGTGTACCAGACCTAATTCCTAAAACCTTCTCATCCTGTTTATCAAAAGACACTCTTCCTATTGAAGCAACATCATATCTCTTACTAATTCCTTACTACTTCCTTCAGCTTAGACTCTAAGCCACTAAATGCAACCATCACCTAGGTTCTATTATTTTTATAATTACTAAATCATTAGCATATGATATGAATAATGGTAATATAACATCATTTAATATAACCTGTTACATGAGCCCAAGTAATTGAACAATTCTTTCAAGACAGCATTTGCAACTAGTGCAAACAATATTCCACATCAAGGGCACCCTTGTTTAACACCTTTCTCTGCATATCTTATATCACATCTAATCATTTACCAAAATGCAATTCCACATGACCTCACAGATATGTTTGATCACTTTGCTGATGTCATGTCATAGTTCTCTAAAGCTCCCTAAATACATCATAACTTAATGAATCAAAATCTTTTTTCACATCGGAAACTACCAGCTTACCTTCCTCTTCACCATTAGCAATGCAACCCACAACTTCTGTGAACAGAAATAATATATTTGTTACTTTCATTCTTCTAACACCAACATCCTCTCTTGAAATTAATTCCACACTCATAAAACCAATAATTTCTTGTAAGATATTCATGAATATCCTACAGTTGGTGTTACTCAGCTTTTATGGCCACCAACTCTTAAGATTTTCTCTTCTTCTTATATATGAACATCATCAGTTCTTCACATATTTGTTCTTTTATTTCCTCCATTAGCCACTCATTCAGCACTCTCAAAATAACACTTTTTTGCATCATGCATTATTTTTTAAAAATCAAGACCTATCCTGTCAGGCTCAAGTGCAGTATCTATTCAGACTCTCCCAATGATTTTCTTCAAGTCGTCAAGTGTGATTACCTTTTCTACAATAATATTTTCTGTAAATGGCAATTTTGAACTTTAAGTATTTTCTTCTTCTCTTCTTCTGCCCACTTGTTTTATAAATGCTGTGCATATAACTTTCTGCAACCTGCAACAACTCTTTATGCCCTTCCTTCAGTTCTCCAATCACACACAAAAAAATTCAACCAAACCATCTTAGGTTTGTCATAGTTAAAAAATTTACTAAAGAAAAGATTTACTTCCTCTTTTTATCTTGTACTGCATACTTTTGCTTCAACAACATATCGGGCAGGACTCACGAAGCCTCCGTGTAAGAGTTAGAACTCATACACGGAGGCTGCAGTTAAACGGAGTGATGTCAGCATGCTCTGCATATTCATGAGAGCATGCTGAATCACACTTAAGGCTAACACGGTCCGTGTAAGACAGTAGGGGGCATATCCGTAGGCCGAGCCCTGTAAGCGGATACACCCCCAGAAGAGGAAAAGTTCCCAAAGTAAACACCCACGATAGAGTCCAGGGAAATGTGAATAAAAGGAACACAACACATGCCCCCACAGACTATGAACAGAAAACATATAAATAAACATGTTATATATTTTTTTTAAATTGTAAAAATGTTTAACCGTGAGTGCGCTCATTTGCACGGGCGTGCCCGTAGCACAGCTACAGTTAGCAGTCAGTGGGAAAGCATATAAGAACTAAATATGCAGAATAAGGCAAGAAGCAATAGCGTAGCAGTAGAGATGCTGGCTGAAGAGCAGGCATTCATGGTTCGAGCCCCCACAACACCAATTTTTTTATTTTTAGCAAAATAAGCAGGAAACAAGTCCCTGACAAGTATGTACACATAAAACCACATTGTATGTAAAATGTAATGAAATAGCCCATTTATATTGAAGAAATGTGAGGTAACAAAAGAATAAAAAATGCCAGATGTGCCCATAGCTGAGCTACAGTTTAACAGAGTGAGTACATCTGCCCGTAGATGAGCAGTGGTTTAACTGGTGCAAAATGAGTGCCCGTAGCTGAGCAGTGGTTTAACACGCTAAATCTATGTGCCCCTAACTGAGCTGAGCATAATATGCGTGCCGATAGTCAAATGAGGCTTAAAGCAGCGTACCACGTTTGCGCGGAGCTGCGCACCGCGCAAACAAGCTAACCGACGGGCAACGTTGAGCAAGCCGTATCAAAACTGCCTTTACACAGACACACCCCTCAGCATGTCTAGACAGTCATGAAAAATAAAAAGCAGTGGCCAGGTTCAAACCCAGGATACTATACACCATAGTCAACGTACTGAACCACTAAGCCATGACATCACTACCTATAAATGCAATAATAGCTAATATATAGGAATGAATACAAACTGGAGCATGACAATGCAGGTTTACTGAAGTTGATACAATTCCAAAATGGCCAATCGCAGATATGTGCGGGAAAAACAGACTATATAAGCTCTATAGGCGGGAATACACAGCATAAACGATTGTAGAACTGACCTGCAGGCAGAATGACAGGAGTAGGAGAGGGTAGTTGCTTTCGAGCACAGAGGTGGGGCATTGAGGAGTCCAGGTACATGGTCTGGCTCCTAGTCCACAATCATGAGGCCCAACTCATGCAAGGCCAGGTCCTCTGGGGAGCATACAGGGCCGAGGCGTGGGACCGGTTGGCTCATGATCTCACCAGTGCCACAGGGATTCCAAGGACTGGTGAGCAGGTCCGTCACCACCATGCAGACCTGAAGAGATGCAAGCAGGACCAACTGAACCTT
The DNA here is from genome assembly GCF_019279795.1 of Protopterus annectens. NCBI lineage: Eukaryota > Metazoa > Chordata > Ceratodontiformes > Protopteridae > Protopterus > Protopterus annectens. Next base: position 1,562,542,158 of record NC_056744.1, read on the forward strand.
TGGATCCAGGAGGCCCGGCAAACACCCAACGCCCCACTAACTGAGTAAGTTACATTTAATTATGTATGTAAGAAATTAAACTAGCTGATATTATGGAGATGTGTATTCCAATATTACTTCATTTGTATTACAGCTGCAGGTGTCCGTTCTGCGAACCGCAGAGCCTATGGCGATAGGCTGGTGCGGTTGCACCACCAGGCAGGTCAGTAATCCACTACCAGTAACTGTAAAGAAATATAAAAGTATGACAGTCAGCAAAAGAGTGCAGTGTAGTCAGTAAGGAATAAAATGTGCAAGTAACAGTGGGAAAGTGTCTGCAAGTATTGCTTGATTACAAAAGTGTGTTTCAGCCTGTAAGTTAAACCGAAAAATGAAACTGTCTGACATATAATCTGAAATAAAAATGCCCTACCTGTAAGAAAATAGTACACAACCTGCAGCAGGCTGAAAAGTATAGCTGCAGAAGATGATGAAATCACATGTGTGAAATATATCCCTGTTGAAATACTGAAACATGACAGAAGTGAGACTGCTGGAAAGGATTGTAATAACTACAGGTAAAACATGTCAATAAAGCCTAGAAGTAAGTACCATCCTGAATAGTAAAATGAAAGCAAGTGAGAGAGTGTGAGAAAGTGTCATGAATCCAGCAATACAGTAGTAATAACCCCTGAATAAAGTATACTGCAGTCAAGACAGAATGAAATGCATGTGAGAATCAAAACCAAACAGCACAATTTGTTCAAAGTGTTGCTGCATCTGGAATGTGTATCCCAAAATCTGGATATGTTGCTCTCAGTCTGCAATATGCAGATAGGATGATTGTCTGATATACCAAACATCCACACTTGTCTACAGCTATATAAAGCAAATGTAGCAGGATGATGTAGCTGAACAAAGCTAGATATGAATGTGTATGAAGAACAATAAAATGTATATTGATGTTGCAGTAACAGTCCTATCACCAAGTTAAAATAGTTATCATATAGGAAACTGTAGTTAGAACAGTAGTGTGTATATAACTGTAGCTATTAGAAATGTACAGCATATGTATTAGTATTTGAAGGTGTTAATATTATTTTCTTCACCCCACCCTATAGCCACATATAATCCATTCCATGTGAAAATGGTATGTGCAATCACAATTAACACCCCTGGACGTTTGTCCTGTTGGGTCATATATATTTGCATGTCCGTTGATGCATCTGCCCTGTTCATACATCTAAACCTGATGGCCTGTTGCCATCAATTAACCCTGCATGTTGTTGGACTGTGTATTTCTGTTAAAATTATGCATGTGTTATGCACGCTGTTCAATGGTGTGAATATCTGGGTGTTTGGTTAATGGGAATACTAATGCATGCTGTTACAACTAATTGTGAATGGTATTATATGTCACTAACCCAAACTGTCATGACATAATGCAAAACATAGGACGACAGGGAAGGCGGGTTCCAGCGGACCCACCTCTCCCACCTCAGTTGGCGAGTGCACCTGGCACTAGTGCCGAGTCCGGACCCTCCTCCGGTGGCCCTGTGCCACCTGCGGGTGGAAGCGCTGCACACATCTTACCTGGCATTTACCCACGTGTGCAGTCATATATGTCAGTGCTATGAAACAGTAGCGGTACACCCACACATACACACCTTCAGTATGTTGTTCCCCATTGGCCCTATGTGTTGGTACTCACCATGGCAATCACACTACTAGGGTAGCATGTGCAAAGGTAACCTGTGAATCGCCTCTATGGTCCAGTTGTGGTTTATGTGAGTCATGTGTCAATGTCACAGCTGCCACATGTATGCAGTCAGCCATCACCCTTGGCCAGGAACGTACAACACATGTGTGGGATGCCACCACACAGCCAATCTGGGGACTGGGCTCTCTGAACCCAGTAATGCCATACCCTGTCAGGTGGCATGTCATATATACTACATCCTGGACAAATGTCAACCCCAATCCCTGCTGCTACTATTGATAATACCCTGAAGATGTTCCTGATAGTTTTGACCAGTTCTTTACGGAGACATTTCAGGCCCTAGCTAGCCATCTACCTCCTAGCTCCCCTGGTCCTGAAAGTAGCACCCCTAGAAACCTACTTGCGTTCAGCTGCCAACCAGTCGCCACTTCACTTCTCCGTACCTTGATTGAAACAGTGAAACCCACTACACTTTCTGCTGATCAACTCCCTGCCGAGTACCTATCAAAATCAGATGATGCTATTGCTTACCCCGTCTCAAAGGTAATCAAACGAACCATGGTAGAATCTAAATTTCCCACCATCTAGAAAATGTCATATGTAATCCCACTTCATAAAGGAGGCAGCTCTACTGAATTCTTCAGTTATAGACCAATAGCTATACTCTCTCCACTTGCAAAGATTATGGAAACTTTAGTCATAGACAATTCATGCACTACCTAATCCAAAATCGCATTATGGCAGACACTCAGCATGGCTTCCGTCCTCATCACAGCACTACTTCAGGCCTCCTAGCCTTTACTAACACCATAAACCATACTTGCAACACTAATTATATATCCTCAGCCCTCTTTTTGGATCTTTCCAAGGCATACGATATGGTTGATCACCAACTTGTACTCCACACCCTGCAAACACTGTCTAGATACTGGAGTCTTCCAATGGTTTCAATCCTACCTGCATGGTCGACAGCAGGCTGGCCTCTGGCAGAACAAACTCTCTAACCTTCTACCTAACACCCTCAGAGTACCACAAGGCTCTATACTAGGGCCCTTGCTGTTCTCCATCTTCATTAACGACCTTTATACTGTCATCCCAAAAGTCAGCTGTATCCAATATGCTTAAGACTCTACTCTGATCTGCTCAGCCACATCTCCAGTAGAGTTATGGTCAGCTACCCAGACCACCTTTAATACAATAGAAAACTGGCTTTCTGAACATCGTCTGATCCTAAATCCCAAATAAACTAAACTGCTGTTATTTCACCAACACGTAGGTCTACCGCTTTCACCGTTACCATAACATCAACTGATGGCACAATAATCTCCCTGACCCATCTACTAAACTATTAGGTGTCATCATAGACAATAATCTCAAATGTGACCTACATGTTAACCAAATTATCAAAGCCATCAATAGAAAACTAGGGTCACTTTACAGAATTAAAGCCTTTCTAACCCCTCCAGCTAAAGGTGCCATAGCTCGCTCACACCTTGTTTCAACCCTTCTGTATGCATCCCCTCTACTCTCGAATATGAACAAGACTGTCCTTAACAAACACTCAATTTGCTACAACCACATTGCCAGGTTTGCCACTGGGCTGCCTTTTAGGACACATCATTGCATCAATCTAAATCAGCTTGGTTGGCTTGCAATACCCAGCCTAATACAGTATAACCAACTGATTATGGCCTATAAAATCCTCTATAATCCAGACAATACTCCTGCACTTCAAATATTATCACCCCCTATAACAATCCTAGACTGCTTCGATCCTCTAACAAACTACTAATTCAGACTAGCAAGTTTAATAACACAGCCGGTGATTCTCTCTTTGCAAACTCTGTAAGTAGATCCTGGAACTCACTTCCAGCTGATATTACCCTACTGTCCACCTTAGGTCAATTTAACACTGGACTCAAACAACATTTGTCACTTAACTGGCTATGTCAATGTATCAAGCCTGGCTAACTCGAATGTGTAAAATCTGTGAACCACTTTACTGTGTAATTTAATTTAATCCTGACTTGTGCTCAGGACTAACATTAACCTGTGGAACATGTTTAACTTGCTTACTTATGTAATCTCTGTAAATAATCTGTTTGTAATATGTAATGCTGGTATTGTGTAATGCTGTATCTGCTACCCTCGTAGCTTGTCTCCACGGGCCTCCCCTGGAAATGGACATGCATCCAGTCGGACTATCCCGGTCAACAAATGTAGGATAAATAAATAAATAAATAAAATATATTACAGTGACTACAATACAAGTCAGACATTGACACGCACTGACAGCATGCTGAACACACTGGGGCATACGTGGGGACTCAGAATAGCAGCCTGCCTGGGCATCACACACCTCCGCAGCTGGCACACAGGCATATGTTCCGTCGGAACAGAGCACATGCCACACATGGCATGCACATCCCCTGTGCCACACACTCACAGCCTGTAGGGCTACACAACACACCTGCTACAGATGTGTCAGGTACCTGTCTTGTGTGCTGCACTGGGGTCCCGCTCAACAGGCTGTATCTGGTGAAGGTCACAGTGATATGCCTCGGGGGCACTATGGTCCACCACAGAACACATGCATACAGGTCAGTCAGAGGCATGGACACATATGACTCACTCATTGACCATGCCAGTATGGCTGCCTGAGACATACCTCCCTGGACTACATGATAGGGAACATAGAATGGATCTCTCAGCATGTGGCACAGGCCAGTATGAGCCTGATGTTGCTTGCCAACATACCCTCACCAGGTATTCTACCACTATATGTGGGAAGGGTGTTGTATGTCCACATTATGCTCAGTCTCCACTGTCATTCATAGGGTATCCACTGGCTGTCAACATGTGCTTACATGCTAGGGAAGCCACAATGATGTGCAAGGGTCATCTTGCACGTGACACCCATGGCCCGATGTATAATGGCAAAGCTCCTTGGTACACACATACTGCCTTATGCTGCAGGACATGGTTTACATAGCCACCTCCGTGGGTATCACACGGGTTAGGACACTAACAGTGCTGCTACACAACAACAGCACCGGAAGATGCATGCACCAGACACTGTCCTCAGCACGGTGAACTGCAATGTCTGTGCAGTACCAGATTCATGATTCATGGCTCACAGGTGTTACCCATCACTGACAGGTTATGCCCCATACCATGCCTGTCGTCCCCTACACATGTAACACACATGGATAGGGGGGTGGTATCCCAAGGTACCACAGATACACACACCTCCAGGTTGTTGGCACAGCACAAACCATCAGGGCCTAATCATGTGCAGCTAACAGTGTGTCAGACTGCCATCTGGTTCATAGCCTGGCACACACAACCCTCCCATACACAGGAAGACCACCTATCCTCCATAACAACACTGGCAATATGACAGTCTCAAGAACTGTGGTTATATGGCTGGACTGCATCCAGCCAAACATTGTGTGTGAGCATTACTGTAGCTACAACACACTAGTTGAAGGGTTCACAGCATGTGGTCACTGAATTGCAGTGGAATGACATGTTGCCACTACCACAACAGGTGGGAACATGCAGCTCCTGTACATCGACTACATGTACACTATATGGCCCAGACCAGATGTGTATCCCCTGCTGTAGGTATTTCACCATATACACCCACACTGTATAGAGACATACCACGTATGGACCCTGCACAGTAAGACACAGTCATATTGGTATACATTGCAAATACCATTTATCCACTCGAGGCATGTGTCAGACATGGTAACTACTGCAGGTCACAGGTATTTATGTGTATGTGTCACACACATACATCATGTGTGCAATGCCATTGCTGGTTTAGGCAATGGCATGCATTGTTATGTACAAAGACCCACACAAGGTCATACTGTGTGACACAACCACACGTGGCAGTTGTGGGTTACCAAAACATACCTATCTGTACTCTGACAATGGTAATAGACACAGTAGCAGAGCGCACTATTGGCATTACTAGCCAACTAGCCCTGTTTGGCTGTGCTGATAGTATGGTGACATCCCCTGTGTTTACTGGGGGAGTATGCAGCATCTGGTGTATTGTAGTATTTGCCAAAAGGATCTGTTCTTTTACACTTGCATTTACACACACTACTACCCCCACACACATGCACGCTTGTCGGATTCATTCCCCTACCTAACTAAGTCATGACACGTGAGAGAGACGCATTAGCAAAGCGCACTATTCGGTTTACTAGATAGTTCCTCTTCTCTGGCTGTACTTATAGGGTGCTGACAACATCAGTATTTTGAAAGGGTAATGCGCATCAGGTAGTGTGATCTCCTGATTGCCAAAACTAACATATCTTTCATACGGAAATGCACACACACAAACTCCCCACATCCAAACACACACACATGCCATTTACAGGTTTCAAACTCCTACCTAAATACATTACGATTCGCGGGAGAGACGCATTAGCAAAGTGCGCTATTCACATTACGGGGAGGCTTTCCTTCTCCTCCTGCACTTATAGGGTGCTGACATCATCTGTGTTTAGAAAGGGGAGTGTGCATCCTGTAGTGTGTTCTCCCCGTTGCCAAAAGGGACATTTCTCTCACACATAATTGCACACACACTAACCTCTCTCATCCAAACACACACACTTGCTATTTATAGGATTCAAACCACTACCTAACTATGTTATGACACTCGAGACAGACGCATTAGCAAGCGCGCTATTCACATTACTAGGAGGCTTCCCTTCTCCTGCTGTACTTATAGGGTGCTGACATCATCTGTGTTTAGAAAGGGGAGTGTGCATCCTGTAGTGTGTTCTCCCAGTTGCCAAAAGGGACATTTCCCTCACACATAATTGCACACACACTAGCCCCCCTCATCCAAATACACACACTTGCCATTTGCAGGATTCAAACAAGTACTTATCTATGTTATGACATTCAAGACGGATGCATTAGCAGAGCACGCTATTCGCATTACTGGGAATATTCCCTTCTCCTGCTGTACTTATAGGGTGCTGACATCATCTGTGTTTAGAAAGGGGAGTGTGCATCCTGTAGTGTGTTCTCCCAGTTGCCAAAAGGGACATTTCCCTCACACAAATTTGCACACACACTAACTCCCCTGATCCAAACACACACACTTGCCATTTGCAGGATTCAAACCACTATCTAACTATGTTATGACACTCAAAACGAACGCATTAGCGGAGCGTGCGATTTGCATTACTGGGAGGCTTCCTTTCTCCTGCTTTACTTATAGGGTGCTGACATCATCTGTGTTTAGAAAGGGGAGTGTGCATCCTGTAGTGTGTTCTCCCAGTTGCCAAAAGGGACATTTCCCTCACACAAGTTTGCACACACACACTAACCTCTCTCATCCACACACACACACACTTGCAGGATTCAAACCACTACTTACTTATGTTATGACACTTGAGACAGATGCATTAGCAGAGTGCACTATTCGCATTCCTAGGAGGCTTCCCTTCTCCTGCTGTACTTATAGGGTGCTGACATCATCTGTGTTTAGAAAGGGGAGTGTGCATCCTGTAGTGTGTTCTCCCAGTTGCCAAAAGGGACATTTCCCTCACACAAATTTGCACACACACTAAACCCCCTTATCCAAATACACACACTTGCCATTTGCAGGATTCAAATTACTACCTAACTATGTTATGACACTTGAGATGGACGCATTAGCGCAGCGCGCTATTCGCATTACTAGGAGGCTTCCATTCTCCTGCTGTACTTATAGGGTGCTGACATCATCTGTGTTTAGAAAGGGGAGTGTGCATCCTGTAGTGTGTTCTCCCAGTTGCCAAAAGGGACATTTCCCTCACACAAATTTGCACACACACTAACCCCCCTCATCCAAACACACACACTTGCCATTTGCAGGATTCAAACCACTATCTAATTATGCTTCAACACTTGAGACGGACGCATTAGCAGAGCGTGCTATTCACATGGCTAGGAAGCTTTCCTTCTCCTGCTGTACTTATAGGGTGCTGACATCATCAGTGTTTAGAAAGGGGAATGTGCATCCTGTAGTGTGTTTTCCCAGTTGCCAAAAGGGACATTCCCCTCTCACAGCCTTTCACACACACAAACCCCACTCACCCACACACACACACACACACACACACACACACACTGAGCATTTGCAGGATTCGAACCCCTACCTAACTATATTATGACACTTGAGGGAGACGCATTAGCAGAGCGCACTCTCCAAATTACTGGGCATCTGTTTTGCACCTGTAGTATTTATAGGGTGCTGACATCTTTATTTCTACAGAGGTATGTAGATGTAGTACTACCTGTCAGGTGGGGGATAGCATATATATGCATTTGCAGCCACCTACGTCAGGGTCAGATATGCACATCGCACTGGCAGGTTATGTTCTATTCCATGCTTTGGGACCACAGGACCTGTAACACACAACACAACCAGTCCAGAACACCACACCCACATCCAGGACACACACTTAGCTTCCTGGGAACAGTGCCAGGATATGCAGGTATTCACATACACCATTCCAGTTGTTAACATCAGGTACAGGCATATTGTGTGTGAGAACTACTCAGGCCTCTACCACTTTACCCTACAGCCACTACAATTTGTGGGTCCATGTGCTATGGCAGAACCACACACCATAGCCACATGGGTGAATACATATTGCACCTGTCCATCTGCAACGTGGGTACTCACTGTTCTACACCAGAGGTAGACCACCATTGTTGATATCTGACCATACCCACCTTTCCCTGGACATCCATATCTCATCTCCACCCCCAGGCAAGGTTGTCACTGCACACAAACTGTGTTTAGCACAAGCAGACTCTACACTTGTGTAGACTGGGGTGGATGACTTCAGAGGACCCATGCTGGAGGACTATACTGGCCACTCAGCATAATCCTTGACAATTGCATTCTATGAGCATGTGTACAGTTTGCATTGGTCATGCTATCCCACATATACCCATGACTGCTCCACAACAAGACACCTGTCAGCTGTACACCAGCCATATATGCGCCATTCAACAGACAGAGTGACCTAATACATTGCAGAGCTGTAGCCCACAGAGGGAGGACATCTGTGGACAGTTCCGGCACGGCACTTCATTCACACATACTCATTACAACACAATGTTGACAGTGGAATCGTCCAGAGAATGCAGATAGGGCTCCCCTCAGTCTGTTATTGACGGACACCTACTGTCAGAGATCCTCAGCAACCCTCTCACAGCACACACCGACAACATGGCTGTGGCTTAGCACATTCAATCCCTGAGACCTCCACGGTGCCCCTGCTTGACAGAGGCACAGCTCACTAGCCTCACGTGTTGCCTTCTGTGACCTACTTTACAGTGGCACAGTAGCCTACTATCCTGGGGATGCAGATGCCAAGCACACTCTGGCTGAGCTGTCATTCCCTGGGGCAAGAAGCCTAGTATTGACCTCTACACCCATATGTTCAATTGTCGGATGCACAATATTTGTTGTGCTGTTCTACTGCTTGCAGGTCTTTATTGCCATAGCATTCCCTGTTCCTATGACCAACTTGTGTATCTGTGGAAGATGTTTGCATATGACAGTGATCCACTATATCACTTATGTCTCTGTGGTCATTTACTGTGTGCACTGGGCTGATTGCTGTGTTGTGGTTGGTTCCTGGACTGACACGTACAAATACCAGATATGTGTGGCCAACTGCTAAACGGAGATATGGCCTAAGTGTGTGAGCATGCCCAGTTCAGCCTTTCCATGGCATGTTGTCTGACATATGCCTCATTTATCAAAGTGTGCGAGCATGCCCAGTGTGAGCTTTCCATATGTTGCACTCTGAAGTCCACCACATATTTGGGTGTGTGTGAACTTCGACAATATCGCACGTTTATGATTGTGTGTTGGGTGTCATGTTGTGTACTAACTGGCCAACTGCTTCGTGTCTGCCACAACAGGGATTATACTGTGCCTGCAGGGATTGCATGGGATACTTTGTAGACAGTTCTCAACATACTTTCATAATGACCTAACACTGTAGTACCGTATAGTGTACTGGTTCGGTACTTTCACTGTGGTGGACAGTATCCTGGGCTTTAGTCCTATGACTGCTTGACATCTTCATAGTGAGCACAACAGACTGTGTAGGGGCCAGTTGTGCACATATGACCATGTTGCAATATGTTCAGATATGGACTACCTACACCAGGCTCGTCCAACATTGCTAGTGTATTCCACAACATGGGTGGACATTGGCAAACACTAGTGATGTTCCCTAGGCCATTTCTGATGCTAGTCACAGGGTGTGTTTGTCCTTCGACACACATTGTAACTGGAGTTTGCCATTACATATGTCATGGTTAGTATACTGTGCCTCCGTCTACCTCTGATATAACAGTGATACCCAGGGTAGCCTACCATCTTCCATACACTCATCAGGATGCCTCTTGAGGGGTGTCGATATGTGGCTCTCTGGCTGACCTGTACCAGGAGTTTACTGAAGTGTGGGGGTGCCTTCTGTGTTATGGATCATTCTGTACAGCTTTTCCTATGTATGTCAGTGCTGGGGTTCAGGTCTCTCATGTGCATAGCTCACTGCCATTCAGATTGTACAAGGTGCAACATGTTCATTCATTCCAGGTTGGACATGGCTTCATACATCAGGCACAGCTTTCCTGTAGCTGGGAAGGATGGCGGTGTGTGGGGCTGCAGTTTGTTTACTCAGGCAACACATGGCATCTGTTCATGCTCTTTGCTATCCCTGGTGGGGTACTGTTGTGGACTTTACAGTTGATGGAGGTGTCTGCTGTGGTATATCCCACAGGGGCTATTGTAGTCAGTTGTGACGCTGATGGAGGATGGCTGCAGAGCCACAGTGAGTTCCCTTATCTACATCTGCCAACCTTCATGTTTGGGTGGGTATATGGTACATGTTTCTGCAAACACTACAGCCACATGTTTGTCCAGTGCAGAATATTTATCACCTTTTGTACCCAGGTCTCACATTACATGTTAGGTACCTCATGGGTTAACACCTGTGTGGTAATTTGTGGGCACTTACTGTATATCCACGGTGGTTATCTATACACAGTTCTGCAATTAGCTTGCTGACATGGCTATGGCTACAGTTGTCTGTTTGTAGGTGGCCCTTTTGTGGGTTGCTTGTGTCAGCTGGGGGTCAGATATGGTGGGCTGTTTGTACTCCTCTGCATACATGCTCAGTCACAGTCCTTCCATGTTGGCCTATACCTATGGGACATGTATACAGAATGGGGGGGGGGCCAAGACCAGGCCTTGTGGGATGCCACTCATATCCGCTTTGTAGTCTGACATGGATGCGGCATGTCTGACCATGTCAGTTCTGTCCTTGGTCTGCTTTGCAACCCCTCTACTGACATAGGGGTGTATATTTAAGCTGGGGAACATATCCATACTGAACTCGTACGGTATTGTCTAGAAGCATGTGCACGGTCCAGCTACGCTGTGTGGACCACATAGCCCTCATCAATGACCTTAATGACTGCTTCAAATGGGTCAAACATGTTTAGGGGCAGGATCTGCAGTTACGACAGCCACACTGTGTAGGGTCCAGTATCAATAGGTCCACAATAGCCTTCTGTCTGCAGTACATACTGATCCTTTCCATAGCTGTGCAGAACAAGCTTGTCAGGATCCTGGGGTGGTAGTTTGGAGTATCCATTCAGGCAACACCTTTGTTGTGATGGACCACTGCTGTTGTACACTGCTCTTTGGGTACATATCCTGTGGTAAGGCTGACATTGGGCAGTAGTGTGATTTGGCATTCCATTATTCTTGGGGTTCATGTTGGCCTCAACACAGGACACCATCACATACCTTTGCTGCTGTGTGTTCTGCTTTGCAGATGATGGCTGTTACCTCAGCATCTGCAATGTCAGGGGACCATCTGCTGGGATAGGTATTTTGCACTCGGGGGGGGGGTTTGCACTACACCTGACAGGTTGTATGTTAGCAATATGTGTATGTGTTTGGTATGTTGTTTGTAATATCTGTGTGATTCGGAGCATATCTGTGGATGCCCAACATGGTTCCTACCATCAGTTGGGTAAGCCTTGTGATTATCCTTAGTGTCCTGTACGTTTTGTATCTTCATAGGTTCATGGGTTCATAGTAGGCTAGACACCCTAGGCCATTAGTAAGCCTAGCTAGAGTGTGTGTGTCTTTCACCACCCCTTGCTATGTTCAATTATGGCCATTTATGAGGTTCTTCACTGTGCCTCTGTCTGGTCGTGACACAGTGGGGACCCCAGTATACATGTACGGTCATCCATCCACTTGGCAATATTCCTGTTGAGGGGTGTCAGTGAGGGGCTCTGCCTACCATGGATTGGGATCCTGTTTCTGGGTGTGGGGAGCCTATGGGTTATGTATCTGTCCCTCCAGCACATCTTATTTCATTATGTGTTGAGGTTGACATCTGTGACTCTCACAGCTCCAATGGCTTTGATTTCCTGTGGTGTAGCATGTCCATTACTCCTGTGTTGGACATGGCCTTGTACAACAGACATACAATGCCTCTGTGTAGGCAGTGTGTGACTGCAGTCAGCTGGGGTGTCTACAGCCAGGCAGCATATGACATATATTTCACACCCTTTATCCTGTTGGTGGGGTAACTATGAGGTCTTCCGAACCGCTGCAGGTGTCACATACGGTACATCCCATATGAGTCATTGTACTAGATTATGGGTCTGATAAGGGAACAGTACAGCGGCACAGTGATGTCTGTTGATGTTGATGTGAATCCTTTCATGATACGGTGTCCAGTATCAACAGTCTTCATAGCCACATTGGCATTGTGGGTGTCACATGACAGATTAATGTCGACCTGTGTCCCTAGGTCCCTGATTACTCCTTGCATACATAATGGTTTGACACCTATGTGGTACTTTGTGTGTACCTTGTCTGGTATTTGGTGGGACATTCATACTGTCCAGTGTCTTCGGATGTCTGGGTGGAGTTCTTGTGTGTGAGAGTGTGGTCTGTCGCATGCTACAGACTGTACAGCAGTTTTGACTACAGTTATGCGCACATGGGTGGTGTCCGCTGCTTTGTGAATTGTCAGTTACTTGGCAATATGGGTGTCTGTGCTGCATATGGATACTCCCCCTCCTTTGATGTTTTGGTGCAGGTGTTGGGGCCATAACACATGATATGTGGTATAACCTAGTAGTGCTGGTGTGCTATCACTAGGCTTGCAGCAGGCTTCTGTCACTGGACAGAAATCAATGTTCTCCATAATGGGAAGTGCCTCAGGGGCATGCATATTGCAGTTTACACATCTGGCATTGGTCAGCATTACCCTTATATTTCCTACCACTTATGTTTTCTAGGGTGGTGGGTAGTCTTTTTGGCCTTTTCTACATACGGCTCTATGGAGGCGGCAAAGGCCTTATCCAGTATCCAGACGCACACGGGTAACAGCTGACAGCCATCCCTGTAACAGCAGCATGGCTTGTCATGCTTGACATCTCAAGCAGACACACATTAGACCCTCTTGGACTGACAGCTGTAACTGTGCCAGCTGTTAAACATGAGCATTCTGTGTTTGTACTGTGGCATCATTCTTGGTGAGGGTTGGATGCTGCACACAGCCAGTGTCATCCCGCCCTGGGGTACATACTCAGAGGGACCATCCATGTCTCTTTTGATGTTGACCAGGGAGGTACATCTCAGGTAATTCACACCAGCATGGACATTGAGTGCATCATATTTCTGCTTGCTTTGGGGTGACCTGTGTACTTGTGTTATGTGGCATTTTGTGGAAGCCTACAAGCAGCTTACTCTACCCTTTCCCTTGTACAGTCTGGTGAGTGGGACAGCTGTGTGTCTGCCTATACAGACACCTATTATGACTGTATCAGGCATGTTGTTTCTCCTTCTGGCCTGTGACTGTTTGGCACACCAGCTTTGCATACTATTCATTGCATGTGCTATGTTTGAAGGTTGTGGTTGCTTGTGATCTACTTTGGAGGCTTCTGTTGGTGTGGTGTGTTTGTAATTAAGGCCTCTGGGAATATTTGTCTGTGTTTATGTGTTTGGTTTACAGTTGTGGTAGGTCTATGTGGGACTGGGTTTGTGGTGTATGTGGTTACCTTCTCCTCCTGACTAGTGTTGACAGTACTGAGTTGTTGGAGCTCAACCTCTGGTTTGGATACATGGATGCATCTATCACATATATTTGTATTTATTGGGGGGTGTTGTGGTTGTCTGTGTACTTGGTACTGGCGTCACATTGCCTCTGGATTCACAGATTATACTTGTTGTGGCTGGACTTAGTGGATTGTATGTGTGGACATATGTTGTTGCCATACTACTGGTCAGTGATTACTTCCCTTTTTATGTTTGCTATATCATATGGTAGCTTCCTCATTCTCTTGCATGGTTTGGTAATGGCTGGAGGCCAGCATGCCAGATGCCTGCGTGTATGGCATTGTGTGTTGTTGTTATTTGTGATTGCATACTCCAAGCATTCCTGGCTGTGTTCATGGAATGCCTGTATAACATGTTCTGTGGTGTGTCCCATATTCTGCACTTGCACAGGGCCTTTTGTGGATTCAACATCGGTTTTGAGGGCTGCAACCTATACTTTACACATGTTTTTCACTGTGGTATTCTGGCCAGGGACTGGGGTCAGGATGTGTATATCCAGTGTGATTACTCTATGGTCTGGTCTTACCAGTGAGGGGTACACTTCTCATCTTGCCATCCAGTACACATGTTGCTGATTATCACATCCAGTATGCTTACCCCTCTTGTGGGAGTAGTACATTGTTCCTGGGCATTTTGGTTTATGGAATCTGGGTAATTTTCTCCTACTGTGTTGGTGCTAGTACAATGCTACCAGTGTATGTCTGGGTATTTTCAGTCAAGCAATATAATGTGGTTTGGGGGGCTTGATATATTCATGTATTCCGACATAGGCCAGGTGCTGTTCCTGGTATTAGGACAGTAGTCTGCAGCAGGGTATATACTGCGAGGCAGTTTTAGCCATTGGTATTTGACCATGGCTATTCCATGCTGCTTCTTGTTGTGGTACCAACATGGGGGTGTGGTTATCCTTGCCATTTCTTGCTAGTCACCCTCCTTTTGTAGCTTGTTCCATGTTTTGCGGCTGTACAGCACAGTATGAGGTGTGACCTGGTAGTGTTAGGGTGCTGATGTGAGCCTTGCCCAGTTCTCTATTACAGGACTGGTATCTACATTCTCCATACTGTGTGTGTTTACACTGCACACATCTTGCTGTTTATACATCTGTCATTGGGTAGCATTACATCTAGGTTCCTATCCCTTGTAGAACCTATGAAGGTGGGTTTGTGTTTTGAGACTTACCTATTCAGAGCATGCTGTGGGTACTGACAGCCTTTGCCGGTATCCATGGGGCATGGCATGATAGGTGCACACCACCCCTAGCAGGTGGTGCATCATGTCAAGCTCCACATATCTTCCCAGCCTGAAACACATCGGCTCCCCTTTGACTGACTGCATTACTTCAGCCAGTTATTGCACTTGATCATCCCATCGTCATTTTGTGGCTTCATGCTTGGTGAGGGTGGATGTTAGTCAGGATGCTCAGGTGTGCATATAGTACATGGTGTTACATTACTTAACACATAGCATTCATGCCTCAGGTGGTGCTGCAGGGCTGCCTCTGTCGGATGCGCATATTACACTTCCCTGTACATGTTTGTGAGCAGGTCATGTCATTTTAGGCATCCATGTTATTATTTGAGTGAGTCAGAGGGGGTATCATTCCAGGGTTCCTACTGGGCCAGTGTATGTGCTATGCGTTGCCTCTTTGCCAAGGCCAGGGCATACTGGGCATGCCTCTTTCTGCCTACTGGGGCAGGCTCAGGTTGTTCCTCCTCCGAGTCACGCTCTGCCTGTGATGGCCTTGGCAATGGTGGGGGGCTGTTTGGCCCGGCCCTATGCTGGTCCTGCTGCAGCTGTTTTTGCAAGATCATATTATGTAGCATAGCACATACCATGACAATTTGGGTACATGTAGTTGGTGTGTACTGCAAGGCTCCACCAGATGTGTCCAGACACCGGAACCGTGACTTGAGCAGCCCAAACATACGCTCTATTACATTACGTGTTTGTGCGTGTGCCTCATTATGGCGTTCCTGTTCAGGTGTGTGTGCGTTTCTGATGGGTGTCAACAGCCACGGCTCCAGTGCATAACCTGCATCCCCCACTAGGTGTCCGTGTGGGATGTCCCCATTGGCAAATGTCTGGTACAGCTGCGTCAAATGCCAGATGTGGGAATCGTGATAACTCCCAGGGCAGCCAGCACACACATTCATTATTATGCCCTGGGCATCACACACGACCTGGCAGTTGATGGAGGGGAAGCCCTTGCGGTTAATGTAGGCCCTACCCCGCTCACCGGCTGGTGCTTTGATGCGTATGTGCGTGTAGTCTATTGCACCCAGTACCTCAGGGTATTCCGCTATTTGCTGGAGGAGATGCATATTGCTGGCCAATACCTCACGGGCATTGGGGAAAACATCCTTCCGCCTTACACCCCAAACAGATCTCTTAGATCTGAACACCAAAATTTAATCACTATCCACAAACCCAATCGCCCTGCTGGCCAGCTCCTTCCCTCCTACTCTCTTGGCAGGAAATGGAACTCTCTCCCTTCTTCTCTTAGAACAACATCTAACACTGAAGCCTTCAAAATCCAACTTTTCTCTTACTTATCCTCTAAACATAAGTGCACCTGCTTACATCCTACATAAATCTACATAAATTCCCCTTGAACCCTCTACATCCTTTCTCTTTACTCTACCCTAATACTATCTTCTTTTCTTCTCTTTTCTCTCTCGATCACTGCTTGATCAAACTATATTCTACTCTCAGTTTATGTACTTTCTCTCTCTCTACTCCTCATATGTAAATATTGTAAATAGCATGTAACCTTACACCTTCTTTTCTTACAGTCAAACCTGCTACTTAAGGAAACTACTAAATCTATTGTATCTACCTTCCTGAATGATGTTTTTTTGAAGTATACTGTGTGTATTTGCTTTTTTACTAACTGTATTCAATGTAATGTTATTCCAAATGTATATATTTTATTACTATCTTTTACACTATGTAACTTAGATTGTATTTGCTTTGCTTTTGGAGCTTTTCTCCCCGGGCCTCCACTGAAAATGGGTACGTTCTGGCCCAGTGGACTTCCCCGGTAATCAAACTGGAAATAAATAAAATAAATAAATAAATAAATACATGATCACCGACATGTGCTGACATGGCATCCAGGAACTGGTGCAGTACCCTGGAGGCTGATGCCTGTGATATCCCCATCATATCGCCAGTTGGTCTCTGGAAGGTACCTGTTGTTAGTATTCTTAGGCCAACACATACCTTGGTTTCCACTGGGATGGGTTCCCCTCTGTTGGTTCTGTGTGTGAGGCGTGGCCTGCACAGCTCAACAATTTGCTGCAGGAGCTCTCTGTCCACTCTATAGTGCTCTACTATCTCCAGCTCATGTAACCCGTGGTAGGTGACCCTGGGCCTGTACACTCTTCTCCGTCTCCTCACTGTGGGTTGTCTGGCACCATCTGCATTGTCACCACCCTCAGCAAGTCGCCTATGTCTCATTATGACAGCTATGGCAGCCCCTAATATTTCTGCTCTGAGTTCAGCTTTTTCAGTTTTCACTTCTATTAGCTTACTCCTATCTTGCAGTGTCTCTTAAGGGAAACATCCTGCACTACTGTTTGCAGAGTTTTAAGTGCTGGGCTGGGCTACTATTCTGCCTGTGTAATTGCCTGCTTCTAATTGTTTTCACCTGCTAGCTTCCTATTAATTCTGTTGCTTCCTTTTTCCTCTCTGTTTCCTCTGGGGGAGCAACGTGCATACCATCAGAAACACGCTCACAGTGGCTTACACGTGCGCACACATGCTTACACGGTTCAGAATCTAATTATTCGGGTTAAAACGCGCGTACACCCACGCAAACACTGTTACACGTCTGCCAACAGCCTCCAACATACTCAGCCCGCCCTACACACGCACACACCCACGCAAACAGTGTTAAACATCTCCCAACATGCTCCCACATCCTCGGACTGCCTTACACGCGCGCACACTGTCCTACTTGCGCTTCATGGTGCGCACACGTGCACATGCACGCCCAGCAAGAAACGTTGGTGTAAGTAACAGTGTACACCTTCCATTTCTTGACTTTCCATGACTTATCTAGTGGCACACCTCTTTCCATGATCTGTGCCTGCCATCTGTCATGTTACACTGGCCTCCAATGAACTACATTTCTTTCTACCATTCCCCCTGTGATGTCACCTATCTCCTACTCTATTCCTCCCCCTTATGTATCTCTTACACTACTCAGACTGTGCTCATTTGCTATGTGACTGTGAGATTCAGTATCCGAACCCTCATTTACATGAGATTGCCTACTAATGCTTAGTTACATGTCTTAGACTCAGCTTCCCCCCTTAGCAACCACTACACGGTGGCCATGTTGTTTTTGGTCTGCTGGTCCCTGCATTGTCATTCCATGTATTGCATGAAACCCACATTTGTGGGTTTATAACCTTCTTTTTTATGTTTTTATACAGCGCAGCCCGTTTGTGCGGGGCTGCGCTGGGTTTAAACATCGGCGATCGCAGAAAAAAAAAATTATAATTTTATTATTTTGGCATCGGGTTGTATTGCCAATGGCCACATATTTGGCCATTGGCATGCTGCCTGAGTCATATGCAACCTTTTTTGGAGCTGACATGGCTCCGTTGTGGAATTTGCAGAAATGTACTCAGTTGTCAACTGAGTACATTTCTGCAGCTAAAACGTCTCCTACACAGACTGGTGTCTGCTTCGTGGATCGCTAATATACCTCATTTGCATACCTTTCGGATGCAAGTGAGGTATTTAGCATGTCCACGCCCAGTCCATGTAAGAGATGTTTTAGCTGGTCTCTTACACGGAGCTTAGGGCTGGTCCTGGATCGCGAGGCTTGCATGGAGTGTTGCACGTCTCTTACACTCCGTGCAAGCCTTCGTGAATCCTGCCCATCGTCTATTTCTCCATAATTTTTCATTACTCAATTGATTTTTCAAAAAGACTATGGATGGATTCAGAAATGGGCTCATCACGTATGGTAATGCTTACCATGGATAGATCAAACACAGTGATGGCTAGAAAATGTGATTTAGAGACAGCTATGTCTACAATGAAACAGTGAGAAAGACCTCATTACTGACTTATTAACATAACTCTGAATCTCACTCTAGTTTGCACTACAATGCCTACGGGTGCCCGCGTGCGCACACACACACACACACACACACACACACACACACACACACACACACACACATACACTCACTCAGTCACACACACACACACACACACACACACACACACACACACACACACACACACACACACACACACACTCACACGCACACACACACACACACACACACAATCAAACTCTTGTGTAGCTTCTCTGATGCCCCTACAGACATGCACACACATCTACTCATATACATGCATTAACACCCCCACCTCAGTGTCTTTGCTGAATTGACCTGTACCACTACTGCATCCATAGGACTGAGTGAGTGACCACTTTCTTTTTTATCCAACAGTGAACTTTTACACAGCTGACTCTCTCAGCAGCTCAGATCATAAGCTGGAGGCTTTTCCAGAGGACAGCACATAGTTAATCAGCATTAACCACTCCTCTGGATTGCTATATTATCATGCAGCTCTGCTTGCAATACCACCCTCTATGCTGAGGCCCTGTTAGTGGGAAACCTCAGGAGTAGGGCAATCTAAGAACTGGAAAGGCTTACCAAGAGGGTAAATAGGCATATTAAAGCTTCTGTGTCACAGTACGCCTTTTTGAATCTAAGCTTATATCCTTTTCTACTTTAAACAAGGCTTCCTCAAAATACAATTCTGCACTCTGATACTCAGACTTTTTCTTTTTCATAATTATTTTTCTACCTACAAAAATATTTATTTTTTTATATTTCATTTTATACATTATCAACTATGCAGGCAGCAATGGATAAAAATCTCTTGCAGTGACATGTTCTGTCTAGAACAAATCACTTTCTGCCATGTCATCAGATTGTACAACAAAACCATTTAATCATTTTATTCTTTTGTTATTTCAAGCCATATTAAAAAGAAATCACTAAATTCACATCAGTTTTCCTTCCTTGGACTTCCCTCAGATCATCTGGCAACATGCGATAATCTAATTTGGTATGAAATTCCCCTCTCCCATAACTAACATACTTAACTACAGTTTACCAAGATGTGTCATCCTATGACAGACCTATGAATCTTTATTTTCCCTTTTAATCCCTTTTTATTTTAACAGATTGCAATTCAAGTCTCCTCGTATAACTATACTCATGTTAATTATCACAAAATGCTTCACTGTATCAAAGGGCTGCTCCTTATAATTTATCCATATAGTACCATATACCTACAATTAGCATAAGGGGTTTATCTCTTATGCGTAAGTCACATGCTATTAACCTAGAGGAACACATCTAAAATTTGAATATATTTGCACAAAAGTATGGCTATCCCACTAAAGTTATCCTTCCCAAAACTCCAAATAAGATCATGCTCCCATAAACATTGTAACTGTTCTCTCTGTTGCACATTTAAGTACCTAATAGCTAATAAACATATAACAACAAAATTCATTGTCTTGTAAAACTTATATACAGTAAATCATTATATTCCATCAATGATACTGTAAATATTAAGTGTTCCTAACAGAGCATTATCCCTTTTTTGCTTGTTTAGTCTTTCTTTCATTTTCCTTTGTCTAACCCTATTTCTTATTGTTGTAGTTATATCTCCCCCTTCTTTGCATTCTTCATTACTGTAACTTCAAAATGATATTGTGCACCTTCTTGTGACACCCCAGCACTGGCCCAGTAATCAAGGAGCCTCAATCCTCACCACTATCACCAGTGGGGGACTTATATTGGGAGGCTGACAAGTACACACATAGTAAAGTGCAGGTTCCCTTAAGAGCACATAGAGACCAGTCAGTTTGGGACTAGTTTCTCCCTCCTTCTCCAGATCCCCAATAAGATTCCCAACTGGCACAGCTATAGAGCTGAGATCTTAATTGAGTGGCCAAGCCAAGAGTTCTAGCACCCTCTCTGTCCCAGTGCTTCATGTCCCTGTCCAAGTAGCTGACACACACACTCTTTGAGGTTTGATTTATATGCAAACACACACACACACACACACACACACCTGGGAAAGGCTGGCACAGGATTACTTGTTATGCCCCCTTTTCCCAGACTATAAGGTAGTTATTACTGCCACCAGCTAACTCTTTATCAACTACTTTAAGGCCCTTAACAAAGAGTGTCCAATCTTACTTTGTAATTTTACTATTAATCCAAATGGTAGTATGACCAAGAGCAAGGCTATTAGGAGTGGCCCACAGTGTCACCAAATAACTATGCAAGTACTCTCAGAACTTAAATATGTCTCACAAATATCAGCCACAATGAACTGTTCAAATATATTTAATAATAAATAATAAAAGAACAAAAAAATACTCAGTAAGTAATCACAGTTACATCAGAGTTTAAAATCACAGGAACTATTTAAAACAACATTGCAGGACAGTCTGAAATACATAAAGAAAACATCTAAACTATATATGCTTCACTATATTCCTGACTATATCTATAAGAATTATACTGTTCCCTAGACTTACTTACTCAGAGCAAACAGGCAGATGTGGGAGTGGGTGTTCTTGTCAGGTCAAAGACAAAACACAAAATGCTCAGTCTCTCTCTCAGAGAGTTCTTAAATTAATATTTCAAATATTACTGCTGGGGTAGCTTGCAGCATGACAACACGTTCTTGTCAGCTAATTATTGCAGGTGAAAACCCCCACTGATGCAGCTGTTAGCATTTAGCATCTACCTGTGAAAATACATAAACAAGGACTTCTCTTAGATCTAAGGCAGATCCTGGAGGTCATAAAACAATAAACACTTCCAAGATAGTACATAAAACATCTGGTTCTAGACATTGTGTCTGTTACTGCACTGAAACTGAGAAATAACATATTTTGTTTATGGCCCAGCCATAAAGTAATTCAATCTCAATCATTCTTCTGAAGTTAACGTCTTGTGTTGCAGTTCGTGTTGTTAAAATATATACATCTAAACAGTTACAATAGTGTATATACATTTCTGCTCAGTACTTTACAAAATATCTCTTCGGCACACGTTTCTAGAATATGACATAGAGTTCTCATACATCTGTAACACAAGCATCTTACATGAAGCATGTTGATATTCACAAATGACATATAATTATTTACAAAATTCCAGACAGCTATGCTGCCAGTATCTCCCATTTGTTACACTTCTATATAAATTATGTTAATATTCACAAATGACATATAATTATTTAAAAAATTCCAGCTAGCTGGACTGCCAGTGTCTCCTTGTGTTACACTTCTTACCTTTTATCTGTTTTCTCAGGTATCATATTTTCCTCCTCAAAACATCTATCTAAGGAGTCTCAATATCAGGATCATTTTAAATTCAGTTTTACAATGTTCAACTTTTATTGTATTACTAGCCTTTTTTCAGATTTCTGTAAATTATTTGCATAATTGATTATTTCAGGAGAGTTTCTGTTGAATATTTTGTACAAAACATTTTACAGTTCTTAATACCATAGGTTCATAGGTTCATAGGTTCATAGGTTAGGTACTAGGCTATCGGCCCAAGGGCCTAAGCAAGTCTAACCAACAAGCTTCCCTGGTTTACACCACCCAAGAAAGTTATTTTCCTGTGCCCCTGTCGAGCAGAGCCACAGAAGTGATCCCCGTGGTGTATTTACTATTTCCCATCCACTCATCAAGATTTTTCTTGAAGTGTGCTAATGAGGAACTTTGCTTGACATAGATAGGTAGCTTGTTCCAGAGTATGGGAAGTCTCTGGGACAGGAATATATCCCTCTAGCATGTCCTGTTTATTGTGGTGGCAAGATTTAGGTCCCTAGAGCATGTAGCTTGGAGGGATTGGGATTTCTTTAGGTGTAGCATGTCCAACAGCTCTGGGTTTGACATAGCTTTATATGTTAGACAGAGATCACCTCGGAGTCAGCTATATGCTATGGAGTAAAGCTGGAGTTTTTTGAGATGGTCAGTGTAGGGCATCTGTTTGAGGCCAGTAATCCTCTTTGTGAGGTACTTCTGTGGCCTTTCCAGCTGCTGCAGATGTCTTGGAAGGTACATTCCAAAAGGGGCATTGTACTCTATAATGGGTCTAATGAGTGTCAAGTAGAGTGAAACAATTACCTAATTTTTCCTGGATGAGAAACCTTTTGTGATGAGGTGTGCCATGTAGAAGGATTTCTTGACTACTATGGTGATATGATTATCAAAGGAGAGACTACTGTCCACCTGGGTCCCAAGGTCTCTTATCACACATTCAGCGTTAAGTAGACTGCCACCTATGTGGTCATTCATGGGTACAGAGTTTTTACCAAAGGGGATGACAATGCACTTTTTGCCATTGAGCTTGAGGCCATGGCTCTGACACCAGTCATCTGTCTCAGTGAGGCCCTTCTGTAGGATGTCCACATCATTTGGGGACTCAACTATGGTTCCTAGTTTGCAGTCATCTGCAATCTTCATTAGCCAAAGGCCTTCTGTGTTAGCCTGTACTTCAGAGAAGTAGAAACCAAACAGGAGAGGTCCCAGGACTGAACCCTGTGGTACTCCACTTGTCACTGGTTTGAATTCAGATTTGGAGTCTTTTACAGTGTGGGATCTGTCAGTGAGCCAATTGGCAAACCATCTTGTGATGTAGGGATTTATACCTAGTTTAGTGAGTTTAGCTATAATTACAGAATGGGGATGCTGTCAAAAGCCTTGGCGAGGTCAAGATAGGCTGTGTGAACCACCTTACCCTTGTCTACAGCTTTGGTGACTGCCTCAAAGAAGTCAATCAGGTTCAGGACGCATGATCTGCCTTTCACAAACCCAAACTGGGAGGGGTGCAGAGTTTGGAGGTTACCAAAGTCTTTCTTTATGAGTTCCATGATGATACGTTCCATGGCCTTACAGACCAGGCTCGTCACGCTAATAGTGCAATAGTTCCCAGGATCAGTGGTGGCTCCCCCTTTGTGGAGTGGGATAACTGTTGCTGTGCACCATTCACTGGGCACAAAGCCTGATGTGAGACTATGATTGAACATGGTGCTTAGGTGGGGAGCCAGTTTGTTCTGAAGTTCATGTAAAACGCAGTCTAGGATGTTGTCCGGTCCCATGGATGCTGTGTTTTTGGCTTTAGAGAGTGCAGCTTTTACCTGCGTAGTTGTGATTACAGGGACTCTGCATTCTTCCTGTATAGATATGGGCCCTTTATGGGGTCAGAGGGGGGTAAAGTTAGCACTGAACCTATCTGCCAGGATGTTGGCAATATCAGTTGGTTCTGTAATTTTCATGCCGCTGTGCTGTAACTCAGAGCAGATCTGTGTGTTGCCATTCAGATTCTTGACAAAGCTATAGAATGCTTTGTGGTTGTCCCTAGAATCAGTGATGAAATTGTTTTCATAGCTAGCTTTGGAAGATCTTATAACGTTCTCATCTTCTTACTGAGGCTGACCAGAGAACTCCTCCATTCATGGGATTTTACTCTCTTTTGCAACAGTTTCTTCCTTATGTTGTAGAGTTTGTTTATAGCAGGAGACCACCAGATTGGCTTCCTTTTTTGGAGGATAGTGTCTTGGTTCTGTTTGGGATAGCACAATCCATGCACTAATGTAAGTGCTTAAAGAGTGCACCTGTGTAGGATTCTGCAGTCATAACTGTATTGTCCATCTGCATGGGTGTCATGAAGTTCACCACTTCTGTCTTAAGAAGCATGAAGTTGGCTTTAGAGAAATGTTTTTTACCATGGTTTCCTTAATGGGGGGTGGGGGCAGGATGTAGATATCTAGGGTGATAAGCTTATGGTCGAATCTGACCAACGAGGAGATGACTTCAGGTGTGGAATACTGGTCACTCATGTTGGTAATGACTAGGTCTAGGATATTGTTGCCCCTGGTGGGGGTGTGGATAAGTTCATCCAGGGTACTGGAATTTATGAATTCCAGAAAGCGTTGAGAAAAGGAGTTGGTACATGAGTAGTTTTCCCAGTTAATGGTGGGGTAGTTGAAATTGACCATTATTAGGGTATTTGGTTGAACCCTAATATTTTCCAGTATATCAAGAAAAGAGTACAAAAAGCCCAAAAAACTGTTAAATCCAAACAGAATCCATGGAAAGGAGAATCAGCCAACAAAAGGTAATGATAAATGAAAACGAAGACTTTTATTTAACCACAAAACCAAGTAAATCAAGCGCTTTCGCCTGGTTAATACCAGGCTTTGCCGAGATCTCGAATTCTCGAACTCAGGAATTCGCTGACAATGGATCCACTTCAGGGGGTGGGGGTGGAGATAATAATAGTGACAGAAATCACTATCATGAACAGGACGTCCTACCTAGGAGATCTGAAAGAATTAGGAACCAACGTAATAATTCCAACCTTTTTTCCCCAGGTCACCCTCCCCAACAGAGGTGAGGGAGGTACAACATGAGCAGGAACCAGAATATGTATCAAAAATGGTGAACAACACAGTGGTTATCCACACTGAATTTCAAGGGGATAATTTTACTGTTTACAACAGAGCAGGGTATCATATATACAATTATAGTGACACCCCAATTACTGACACATTTTTTGACCTATTCACTAAGGGTTTCAAGTATGTTCCACACAAAAATAGTAACATCACTAAAGTTATTCTGGATCTTAAAATGTTCATCCGGAAGCTTAATTTGGAAAATATTATGGGAAGTACTACTAATAGAGATACCTCTATTCCTTACAGAACTGGGGTTTATAATCCTCCCATACATCCACAACTGAAAAACTTGGAGAGCAGAATTGAGCAAAAACTTAGGTTTATTAACGGACATCACAGATATTCCCCTAATTTGACTGTTGCAGAACATGAATTATTATTCCACCTCAGCCACAATTCTGATTTAAGAATCATGGAACCAGATAAGGGGGGTGGTACTGTCCTTATGGATAAACATATGTATGACAGTAAAATGTACACCATCTTACATGACAGTAATCGTTACACTCCAGTCTCGATTAATGAAATCCACATTTCATATAAAAAGATTGAATTTGCTATCAGAGATCTATTTGACCAGGAAGTTATCGACTTCAATACATACAAATACTTAGAGAATGAGCATCCCAGGGTACCCGCAATTTTTGGGGTACCCAAAATACACAAGGATATTATAGACCCCCCCTTTGAGGCCTATAGTTTCTGCCCAGGGTTCCAAGATCTCCCCCCTATCTAAGTTGCTTGATAGTAAACTTAAAACATTTTGGGGTAGGGAATCCCACCTACTTAAGGATTCATGGGAATTTTTAAGCAAAATTACACCTGATCTTTATGATTCCAATCTACAATTTCTTACTATTGATGTTGTGGATCTCTTTTCTGTTATACCACATCAGCATGGACTTTTCTGGTTGGAGGAGGTGCTGAGGGATAGAGCTAATGTGTGTGATAATGATATTTTCCTAATTCTTGAGTTAGCTGAAATAGTATTAAACAATAATTTTCTCTATTTTTCTGGTGAATATTTTAAACAAACTTCCGGAGTAGCTATGGGTGCCAATTTCGCCCTTATTTATGCAGATATTATTTTGTCCGTTTGGGAGAAAAGATTTTTCTTGAACAGTGAATACAAAGTTAATTGGACATTTTATTCCAGATTTTTAGATGACATCTGTATTTTTTGGATGGGATCGACCAGTACCATCATGGAATTTATAAATTATTTAAATACCACTACAGATTTCCTAACTTTTACTTACCAGATTAATCTGGGAAAAGTTAATTACCTAGATGTAACACTTTCTGTTCAAGACAAACGTTTCAAATCTGCCATCTATAGAAAACCTACCTTCTCCAATAGTTACATTCACTATAATAGTTCCCACCCAAAACACCAAAAGAAAAGTATTGTTAAAGGTCAATATGTTAGGGCCTCCCAAATGACATCAGATGATAACGAATTCCAATTAGAATGTTCCAAACTTTTTGCAATGTTTCAGGAAAGGGGATACTCTGACACATTTATTGACAATATTAGACAAGAAGTTTTGGATGGTAGGAACATCAAATATAGACCTATCCTGGGGATAGGGAACTTAGAAAAAAATACTAGTCGGGCTGGTCAGCGAAATTATGACCCAGAGTACAATAAAGCTTTTATAACTGAATACAGTGCCAATTCTGGCACCATTAGGAACATTATAACAAGTGAGTGGGAAATTTTTCGAGATATTACAGATCTTAGCAATTTAAAGGACAAAAAAGTAAATACTGTATATTGAAGGGGGAGTAACATCAAGAATATATATTAGAATTTGAACCAGTTACTAATAGGTTTTCCAATCAACGTAGGGGGACCTATAAGTGTGGATCATGTTCACAGTGTAGATATATTTCTAATACAGATAAAATTTACCTACCTGCTAGAAATAGATGGATTAGGGCAGCC
Organism: Protopterus annectens; assembly: GCF_019279795.1. Taxonomy (NCBI): domain Eukaryota; kingdom Metazoa; phylum Chordata; order Ceratodontiformes; family Protopteridae; genus Protopterus; species Protopterus annectens. Next base: position 1,562,569,512 of record NC_056744.1, read on the forward strand.
ACCTATTCAAATTGCAATAGCCAAGGAGTTATATATTTGGTGACATGCCAACAATGCCAAGCATTTTATGTTGGCAAAACGGAAAGATCCCTCAAGAGGGGGATATACGAACACATTTATGAGATTTCTAAGATTAATTCTAATAATGCTTTGTATCATCACTCCTCAACATGTCCCATGGCTAAATACCTATTTTTTGTCCTAGAGGTGATGGCTCGGGACAATAGGGGGGACCTTGGGAGACAAAACTTGAACATAAGGAAACTTGTTAGCAGATAACATTAGAAGCCAACAAGCCCCCTGGTTTAAATTACATGATTTCCATTGTCCCACTTCTTATGTTAAGAGCTGGGAGAATATGAAGGGGGCTACTTTTGAGTTTTCTATTACAATGGGACAATTTTATAAGGAGGTTTATCATTTTATGTGCTATTTAATAGTATAATAATTCTAATTTTAATTAAATTAATAACTTGTAAAATGAATATGTATCAGGTGTAGTCTAGCCTTTTCTATTCTTTTTATTCTGTACAAAGTAATTTATATTAACAAACTAACTTTTTTAATATAATTTTATTTTAATAATGTATAAAAGACGTATTTAAATAAATGTTTTGAGGTTAGTGGTAGCAGCCCTTTTAAGGATTTATTGTTTAATTGATTTATTGCTCACATGGCTATTTAAGTCGGGTCTGTTTTTACTTCTGTTATCTGATGAAGTCAAGCAAGTCGATTGACGAATACGTTAATGTGTATTGTGTCAACGTTAATAAAGAAGTGTTCTAGCGTGGTTGCGGTCTTCTCTGCACTGACTTTCTGTTTTACAAATATGACTCAGTCATTGTCCAATTGTCCATGCTGGTGTGAATGACCTGAGATGTACCTCCCTGGACTACATGAAAAGAGACATAGAGGAGCTTTCTGAGCATGTAGCCCAGGCCGGTATGACCCTGACCTTGAGTAGCATCTTACCCTCACCAAGAATGATGCCACAATATGAAGACAAGATGATCAATTTCAACAGTATTGGTGTCATTCAAAGGGGATCCAATGCCTGTCAGCCTGGGATGACATGCTCGACAAGCCACAATGCTTCGCTAGGGATGGCTTGCACCTGTCACCCTGGGCTTTCGGATATTGGCAAAGGCTCTTGCTACCCCCATAGTGCCTTTTTTAGGCAAGGCTCAAAAGACAAACCCACCTCCATAGGTATCACAAGGGATAAGAAACTAAGAGTAAAGCTACTCAATGCCAGAAGTCTAAACCTCAAGATGCACGCACTCGAAACTCTCCTTAGCATGGAGAACATCGATATCTGTGCAATAACAGAAACCTGGTTCAAGGCTCCCGAGAGCACCCCAGCACTACCAGGTTATACCTCATACCATGCTTTTCAGCCCCAAAACTTGGACCAAACCACAAAAGGAGGGGGAGTATTAATATTCGTCAAAGATACCCACACCTCCAGGTTGGTGGCACAGCACAAAGCATCAGAGACTATCCATGTGCAACTAACAGTGGGTAAAACTGCCTTCCAGTTTATAGCCTGCTACAGACCACCCTCCCAAACCCAGGAACCCCACTCAGCCTTCCTGAGAACACTGGAAAATATGAAGGTCTCTCCAAACACCATTATATTGGGCAACTTCAACTACCCAAACATAGACTGGGAGCATTACTCTAGCTCCAACACCCTAGCCCAAAGGTTCCTAGAATTTATAAACTCAAATGCTATGGAACAACTTGTTACCACTCCCACAAGAGGGGAAAACATACTGGACCTATGCTCCAGACCAGAAGTGTATCCCTCATTGGTAAGATCAGACCATAAACTAATCTCACTGGATATTCACATCCCGACTCCACCCCCTGCCCTGAAAACCACAGTGAAAAACTTCTCTAATGCAAATTTCACATCCTCAAAACCGAGGTGGAATCCTTCAAAGCCCCCGGACCTGTGGAAAATATGGCCCAGACCGCAGAATCCTTTATAAACACATTCTATGAACACCTTCAGGAATGCATGGATCATGCAATCCCAAATAAAACCAAGTCCCAATCCTCCAAAGGCAGACATCCTGTCTGGTGGACCCCAGCCATAAACAAACTATACAATAGAAGGAGGAAGCTACTACATGATAGAGCAAAATCCCAAAAAGGGAAGGCATCTCTGATCAGTATTAGCAAAAAACTACAGGCACTCATAAAATCGTCTAAGGCCAGCTTCGAGAGAAAAATTGCACAGGACACTAAGGATAATCACAAGGCTTTCTTTAGTTATGTTAGGAACCTGGGTGGGAATTCCCAGATATGCTCAGAATTAGTCCAAAATGACAAAAATACACCGAACCCACAGACATTGCCAACATCCTAGCTGACAGGTTCAGCGCAAACTCCCCACCAAAAGGGCAAATATCTATCCCAGCAGAGTGCTGCCCCTGACATCTCAGATGCTCAGGTAAGAGCTGCCCTCTCCAAAGCAAAAACACAGCATCAATGGGACCAGATGGTGTCCCGGGCTGCCCTACATGAACTGCAAGAAGAGCTAAACCCAAACATAAACTACTGTTCAATCTCAGCCTTACTACCATATCCAGCAGGAAAAAAAAAAGGGAGTGCACCATGAGCTGAAGTCAGTCAAAATAAAAAAATTTCAAGATCCATCAAATTATATTAAAAAGAAAGAAAATAAAGCTATAAAACAAAACGCATGAAACTGCATAAAATTGTAAAGCGGCTAACGTGCTTCCACAAGTTGCTATCTTCATTAGAAAAGTCATTTTTTTCTATCTCCCGCAGTTTTTTTTTTAAAAATAAACTTTTTTTTTTTTATATTTGTGGTAACTCATGGGACCTTTTTTCTTGTTGATTTGTTGTTTTTTTGTTGTTCCTTTTTTCGCCAGTTTGTTTTGTTTTTTGTTTTTTACTACAGGATATGTACCCAAAGAGTGGCGTACAGCAACAGTGGTCCCTCTCCACAAAGGGGGTGCCTGAACGGATCCTGGAAACTATCGCCCCATAAGCCTGACTAGCTTGGTCTGCAAAGCTATGGAAAGGATCATCATGGACCTCATAAATAAAGATATTGGGGACCTACAGAAAGTGGATCCTACCCAATTTGGCTTTGTTAAGGGCAGATCCTGCCTCTTAAGCCTGGTTGATTTCTTTGAAACAGTCACTAAGGCCATTGACGAGGGGAAGGTGGTCCACACAGCCTACCTGGACCTCGCAAAAGCAATACCCCACTCGGGCATTATAGATAAGCTCACCAGGTTAAATATAAACTCCTATGTCACTAGATGGGTTGCAAACTGGCTCAAGGACAGAACCGACATGGTTAGAATTGCTGGAGCCATGTCAGACTCCAAACCAGTTACAAGTGGCATCCCACAAGGCTCAGTCCTGGGACCTCTCTTGTTCGGTATATATTTCTCGGAGGTACAGGCCAACACAGAAGGACTGTGGCTGACCAAGTTTGCAGATGACTGCAAACTGGGTGCCATAATCTAAACTCCAGCTGACACAAGCATCCTCCAAAAGGGCCTCATAGAAACAGACAACTGGTGCCAGAGCCATGGCCTCAAGCTAAACGCCAAAAAGTGTATAGTCATTCCCTTTGGCAAAAACAAAGTGCCCACAAATTACCACATAGGTTGTAATCCATTAAGTACAGAAGAAGTAATTAGGGACCTGGGGACCCAAGTTGATAGCAATCTCTCATTTGACAACCACGTGGCCAAAGTGGTTAGAAAAACATTTTATATAGCCCACCTAATCATGAAGGAATTCACATCTAGATCAGGGGAGGTCATTGTGCCTCTTTACTCATCCCTCATCAGGCCCATAATTGAGTACAATGCCCCTTTTGGGATGTACCTTACCAGACACCTGCTTCAACTAGAAAGACCCCAAAAGTACCTCACCAAGAGGATCAAAGGGCTCAAACAGATGCCATATGCTGCCCGGTTAAAGAAACTCCAGCTCTACTCAGTGGCATACCGCCTGCTCAGAGGCGATCTGTGCCTGATGTATAAAGCCATGTCCAACCCAGAATTAATGGACATGCTGCACCTCAAAAAATCAAAATCCCATCGAGCTACGCACTTGAGAGACTTGAACCTCAGCATTGAAATAAATAGGACATGCTGGAGGGACAGATTCATAACCCAGAGGCTCCCTTCACTCTGGAATAAAATCCCAGTCCAGGTTAGGCAGAGTCCCTCATTGACTCTCTTCAAGAGGAATCTTGATGAGTGGATGGGAGATCGTAGGTTTACCCCGGGTATCACTTCTGTGTCACTGTTAGACAGAGGCACAGTATACTAACCTCGAAAAAGGGCATAGCAAAATTATTTTAAAATGGGTGGTGAAAGCCAAACACACTCTGGCTAGTCTTATAAATGCCCTAGGGCAGATAGGCTAGTATGAACCTATGAACCTATGAACCTATGAAACTGACCAGGATATAAACAGAATAATTTTCTAATATATATTATGTGTGTGTGTGTGTGTGTGTGTGTGTGTGTGTGTGTGTGTGTGTGTGTGTGTGTGTATACCAACACTTGTTGAACTACAGCAGATGTGACATACGTATATGCAAAATGAGGATAATGGCCATGTGACATATGCGAACATGCACATAAATCAAGATACAACTCGTGTAGTCAGTCCTCTGATAAATTAGTTATGTGTGTATAAATGTCATTATGTATATCACTATCCATAGGATGTAGTATGTGTATAACACTAATGGATAGGTACCATGGACAAGACTTAGGCAAAACAAAATTACATCCTAGCATTATGCTATTACATCAATGAAAATGTGGCAAATGTCAGGCTACAAGTATGTGAGTATGATGCATTTGTGGCACTGCAGTTAATAATATGATGTGTGTCCTTCCTGATGTGCCACACCATACATGTTGACATAAAAAAGTATGTCAAAGTACACATGTGAATGCAGTATACCATGATATTGTAACTGATATTTAGCCCCAAAGTGAGACTTGGTAAACACATTAGTAATACCCATATGACCCTCCAGTAACATTCATCACACCCAGATGAAGCATTAAAGTACATCATTAAGTGACCTATTCACAATATACATTTCACAGACAGCAGCTGTACACTAACCTGCGACAAATGTTGTCATCCTCAGTATATTGGTCAATCTGTTCACTGGCAATGTTAACCTTTCAGAGGCTAATTCTATCTCTTTTTGCAAAGAAAAACAAATGACAAGAATTACCTCAGCACATTGATTACGTAATGTATTTTCTGCTAAATGGTGCATATCTCTACACTGGGCACGCTCATAAGGAAGTACAGCAAAGGCTACAATAACATTAACCACCCAACACTAAACCACAAGAAAGTATCATAACACAGGCCCAATCACACTTTGTTTTATTAAAATAAGTTTTATTTGATTTTAAATAACAGATTCAAACATTCTAAACAATAAATAAATAACTATTTACAAAAGTCCATAACAAGAAATATATATATATATATATATATATATATATATATATATACAAAACCATTAGTACTTTTTTAGTAAATCATTGTGTAACATTAAAAGTTCTCATTTTATAGCTGACAATTCTTTTTTTACATACAGATTTAGCCAAGCACACACATTTATTAAAACAGAGGGTAGATTTACATTTTGGTTTATGGTTAGAACATTTCTAACTATAGCTAGAATAACCCAAAAAAGAAGAAGTATTTGTGGAGCCGGTACAGAATCTGGGTATGTGGCATTAAATAATATCAAATAATCTGTGATAATACAATTGTCTCTCCACAATGCTTGAGAAAATTTTCTAAACTCCATCCAAAAGGAGACACCATTTTACATTTTATTATCATGTGAATCCAATCAGCATCAAAGACTTCACTACACTGCCAGCATTTTATTTTTTTTTCTATTTTCTATATTAATGCAACTTTATGAGGAGTTAAAAAATGGCTATGTAAAAATTTTCATGTGTAAATTAACCAAAGATGTTAATTTTCTTGCAGATCTTAAGAATTATTTTTTATTAACTTCTTAAAAAACTTCATTATTAAATTTAGTAGAGCAATTCCAAATAGTCAAACTGGAATAGCAAATTCATTTCTTATAATCTTATATATTTTTGATAAATATGCCTTATTTTTAACTGGGTTATTATTAACATTGAAGAAATCTAAATTTTTTGGAATATATTTAGACTGATAATCTAAAAATAGTTTTAATTTATCACATATATATTCCTTACAAATTTGTATACTTAACCAACTATTTTCCTCTATACGATGTTTCACTAAAAGATAATAAGCTGACTGAACTTTATTGCCAATAAGAAATTGATGCCAAAAAGTTGAATTACTGTTCCTAAGATCTAACATTTTGCTTGAATTTAAAGATTCGACATATCCATTTGCATATGATATAGGAAATAATAAAAACAATAACTCTTTAATCAAATAATTAGAATTTATAAATCTCTTAAATTTTAAATGAATATGGTTAATAAAAGGGATGAATGTAAACTTATATCTATCATTAAAGCAGAAATATTTTAGAACCCAATAGAATTTATTAATTCCCAACTTTGTGTGATATTCTACAACAGGTTTATTATTGGCTATTAAAATTCTCTCATGTATTGATTTCCAACACAAACCATATGATGAGTCTAACCACAAAGCTATTATCACAAAAAAAGTCTGAACTCAATCCACCAATATACACAGCTGCAACAAGAGAGTTCAAGAATCCACTGGCTGGGTGATATAACAAAACGTACTATATACTGTATAAAACCAAATTTATTAAAAACATAGAACGGTTTTTAAAAACATATAACGGTTAAGCGCTTTCATCTATTACCATTTAGACTTCATCAGATATAGTACATTTCGTTATATCACCCAGCCAGTGGATTCTTGAACACAAAGCTATTATCTTGATAATGACAGACTTAGCATATAACTCAATATTGGGAAACCCAATACCACCTTCTTCCCAACTTTTGGAATGCCAATCAAAAGCTACACTTGCCTTATTAGGATACCATAAAAATTTGAGAAGAATATAATTTATTTTTATAGAGTCTTTTTCGAAGGAAGTATAATAAATGGCTGTGTACAGAATATGATTTTTGGTAAAATTGTCATTTTAATCAATGTAAGTTGATCTTCCATTGTGAAAAATAATTTATTACAGTTAGTGGTTAATTTAGTAATTATATCTATTAAGCTTTTGTAATTTACCAATATTATATTTTTACTATGGGACTCAGTAGTGATTATCGGATATTTAATTTGTGAATTGTCCCAATTAAAATTCTTATAACTTTTAAAAAAGTGGTTATTTTATGGATCTATATTACCAGATCGAATGTTTAGGTTGTCGAATACCTAAAAATCGAACTGGTAATATCGAAAGCCAAAAACTGCGAATGACCACTTTCATGCAGGGAAAGAATTCCCTTGGCAGTTAAAAAAAAAAAACTTTTAAACCCAAATGAAGTGGGGGGCTTCACCCTCACACACCCATAACTAAATATACCAATTCCAAGATTGCTCTACATTGGAAAAAAAGGGCAAAATCCACATAATGGCCAAGGGAATTATTTCCCTGAGTAAAAGCGGCCGTTCACGGATTTTGGCTTTCAATATTACCAGTTCAACGTTTAGGTATTCGACAACCTAAATGTTCGATCTGGTAATATAGACCCTATTTTTTTAATAACTAAAGTTTTTTGTTTTATTATGAATAAACCTTGAACCTGAAATCCTTTAAAAATAATTCACAGAATTAATTATAAGTTCTAGCAAAATGTTAATATCTCCACTACTTGTTAACAAAATATCATCAGCAAGTAGCTGTATTTTGGAGGTATAATTTCCATTTATTATAGATCCCTTGATATTTTTATTAGATCTTATGTAATTAGCAAATGATTCTATAATTAGTGCAAATAACAAAGGAGATAAAGGGCAACCCTGTTTCATTCCTTTTAATATTTCAAATGAACTAGATAAAAAGGACCTATGTTAACAAAAGATACCAAATTATCATTTTTTTGACTAAATTTATAAACTCCTGGGAAAAATCATATTATTTGAGTATTCTGAATAAATAAGGTCAGTTGACTGAGACAAAATCTTTATCAAGATTCAGATTTATTATAGACTGTTCTTTTTTATTTCCATTAGCCATATCTATTAAGGAAAGAAGTCAATAATATCATTTTAACCCTCCTATTTAATATAAAACCAGTCTGATCATCAATTAATCCTGATAACATGAGATTTAAACTTTTTGATAAAATAGACACAAATATCTTTTAATCTATATTTAAAAGCAAAATGGGGTGATAAGAGCACAATGCAGAATCTTTATCTGGTTTTAAGATAGGTGTAACAAGGAAATATCTACAGGAAGGGGGATATTTGATGTAGTCTTAATTTCTTCAAATGTTTTTAATAAAAATTTTAAGATATTGTCAGGCATTAATTTGTATAACTTAGGTATTTAATGATTCCTTGACTTTATCAATTCTTATGCACTAGACCAGCTTGTCTCATCCCCCACAAGGGGAGATAACATTCTGGACTTGGTTCTCACCAACATGGGCAACTGCTGCACCACTCCCATAGCATGTTCTTCCCTGGTGAGAGCAGACCATTGGACTGTCTCATTCAAAGTTTCTATCCCCTCAACCCCTCCAACTGTAATCAAGCTAAAAACTTCTCAACAGCTGAATACAACCTCCTAAGGGAGGGTATCTGTAACATCACACCACCCCCCTCCTTAGAGGATGCAGACAACTATGCTGAACAGTACAGCAATGCAGGATACAAGCACCTGTACAAATGCATGGAATCAGCCATACCCGATATAACTAAAACCTGATCCTCAAGGAAACACAGACCTGTCTGATGGACATCCTCTTTCAACAGAATTTAGAACAAAAGGAATAAACTGTTGTCCAAGGGTAAAAAGGAGCATATTGCAAATTGGAAAAACACCCTCCTTAGTCTCACCAAGCAAATTAGATCACTAGTGAAAGCATCCAAAGCCAATTATGAATCAAAACTAGCCACTGAAACAAAGGAAAACCACAAAGCCTTCTTTAGTTATGTCAGGAACCTCCATGGCAAAGCCCAGGTTTGTTCTGAATTAGTACTTAATAGTATTACTTATACTGATCCTGTTGACTTAGCCAACCTGCTAGCAGATAGGTTCAGTGCAAACTATACCCCCCGACCCCCACAAAGGCCCTTTTGACATCCCAGATACTTATCCAGCATCTCACATCTCCATAGATCAAGTGCTAAAAGCCCTATCCAAGGCAAAGAACACAGCTTCCATGGGACCTGATAGTATCCCAAGCTGAATTCTGCACCATCTTCACCATTGAGCACCCTATTCAACCACAGCTTAAATACAGGCTTCATTCCAGCAGAGTCGAGAACTGCCATTGTCATCCCCTTGCACAAAGGTGGTGTCTCTACCTACCCTGGAAACTATCACCCCATTAGCTTGACAAGTCTCATCTGTAAAGCCATGTTGCATGTTATTATGGACCTCATAAACAAGGACATAGACCATCTCCAAGCACTTGACCCCACCCAGTTCAGATTTATCAAGGGCAGATCTTGCCTGTTGAACCTGGTTGACTTCTTTGAAACTGTCACCAAGGCCCTGGATGAGTGAAAGTCAGTGCATACAGCTTACCTTGACCTGGCCAAAGCCTTTGACACAATCTCTCACTTGGGCATCATTGAAAAGCTAACACAACTTGGGGTAAATCCCTATCTCATCAGGTGGTTGGCTCACTGACAGGACCCTCAAAGTCAAAATAGGTGCCTCCACCTCCAATAGCATACCTGTTGCTAGTGGAGTTCCCCAGGGATCTGTCCTGGGACCCTTACTGTTTGGCATCTACTTCTCAGAGGTCCAGGCAAAGGCAAAAGGCTTGTGACTGGCCAAGTTTGCTGATGACTGTAAGTTGGATGCTGTCATTGACTATCCAAATGATGCTAACGTACTGCAAGAGGGTCTCACAGCAACTAATGACTGGTGCCAAAGTCATGACCTCAAGCTAAATGCAAAAAAAGTATCATCATACCATTCAGCAAAAACATGACCCATATGGATAACCACATCAATGGTAACCACCTAAGCACACAACCTGTGGTGAGAGACCTAGGCACTTGGGTTGATAACCTCACATTCAACCATCAAGTAGCAACAGTGGTCAGAAAAAGCCTTTTACTTGGTTCATCTCATAAGTAAAGGGATTGCATCCAGAAAAAAGTAGGTTATTACCTCTCAATACTCCTCCCTCATTAGACCAATAATTGAGTATAACACCCTGTTTGGTATGTACCTTTCCAAACATCTGCACTAACTGGAAAGGCCACTGAAATACCTCACAAAGCGAATCCATGGCCTCCAACACCTATCCTATGTGGACAGGCTCAAATCACTATCACTCTATTAGGTATGGTACAGATTGCTCAGGGGTGAGCTGTGTCTTGCCCACAAGGCAATCTCAGACCCTGCTCTACTAGAGATGCTCCATATCCATAAGTCTAAATCCTCATGCATTACCCACTCAAAAGGCCTGAATCTAATTTGTGACATCAATGAAACCAGCTGGAGAGACAGGTTTGTCTTTGAGAGGCTGCTCCATCTCTGGAATAGACATACATGTCAAACAGAGTACCTCGCTGACCCGCTTCAAATGCAACCTTGATGAGTGGATGGGAAACCACAAATTTGTCCCAGGGGTTCTACCTGTGTCCCTCATTGACAGGGGCTACAGGTGCTGACTGAGGTTTCTTTTTGGGGATAAACTCTTGGCTAGGCTTGTAAGGGCACCAGGGCCATTAGCCTAGTAATCTCCTACAATCTTATGATCCTATTATACCCTCTAATCCTGGAGCCTTGCTTATTTTAAGAGTCTTAATTTGAACTTTTAATTTCTTAAAAGAAAATGATTTATCAACTTTACTTCTCTGTTCTATAGTTAAAACTATCTACTAAATTATTATTATCTAGTATTGGCTTGATTTTATTATTATTCTCACAACAATTTCTGAAACATTTTAATATATCTTTTAAATCAGTTAATTTTATAGTTCCCCCCCTTTATAAGCAACCTTTTTAATATGATTCATTTTATTTATTTTTTTTTACCTAATGGCTAATTTGTGCAAGCTCTTAGGGTTTACTGAATATGACTGTAATTTTAGTTTTTCCAAATTAATTGGTATCTTATGATAAAATATTTCTAGATATTTCTGATTCAGACTTTTCAACTCAAGATTAACAGATGTATCATTAGGCTTTAGATTTAATTTTAATATGTCTATGTTCAATTGTAGAACTTTTATCTCTATTCCATCATAGGTTCATAAGTAGGTACTAGGCTATTGGCCCTAGGGCCTATATAAGCCTAGCCAAATGGTACCCTGGCTTTTGCCACCCAAGAGAATTATTTTCCTGCACCCCTGTCAAGCAGAGCCACAGAAGTGATCCGGGGATGAATTTCCTATCTCCCATCCAATCATCAAGACTTTTCTTGAAGAGTGTTAATGAGGAGCTTTGTTTGATATAGATAGGTAGTTTGTTCCAGAGTATGGGAAGTCTCTGGGACAGGAAGCATGTTCTGTTTATTGTGGTGACAAGGTTTAGGTCCCTAGAGCATGCAGCTCGGAGGGAATGGGATTTCTTTATGTGGAGCATGTCCAACAGCTCTGGGTTTGACATATCTTTGTATGTTAGGCAGAGATCGCCTCTGAGTAGGTGATATTCGACAGAGTAAAGCTGGAGTTTTTTGAGACGGTCTGTGTAGGGCATCTGTTTGTGGCTGGTAATCCTCTTTGTGAGGTATTTCTGTGGCCTTTCCAGTTGTTGTAGATGTCTTGTGAGGTACATACCAAAAGGGGCATTGTACTCTATAATGGATCTAATGGGTTATGAGTAGAGGGGAACAATGACCTCTTTTTTCCTGGATGAGAAACCTTTTGTGATGAGGTGTGTCATGTAGAAGGATTTCTTGACTACTGTGGTGATGTGATTATCAAAGGAGAGACTACTGTCCACCTGTGTCCCAAGGTCTCTTATCACACTTTCGGTGTTAAGTAGACAACCACCTATGTGGTAGTTCATGGGTACAGAGTTTTTACCAAAAGGGATGACAATGCACTTTTTGGCATTGAGCTTGAGGCCATGACTTTGACACCAGGCATCTGTCTCAGTGAGGCCCTTTTGTAGGATGTCCACATCGTTAGGAGTTTGATTATGGCTCCTAGTTTGCAGTCATCTGCGAACTTTGTTAGCCAAATACCAGCTCTTAATTCTACCATGTAAGTAAACTTTTATTGTATCCCATAAAATAGCTTCCATAACCTCACCATTATTATTAAAATCCATAAATGGATTTAATTCATTTAAGAACCATTCACTAAAACCTTTTATTTTAATTATATATGCTGGAAGCCTTTGCCAATGGATTAAATTATTAAAACTTAACGTTACAGCATACTATTTTTATCAGAATACGTATCAACTATTTTAGGTATAACTAAAGATTTTTCCAAAGAATAAGACTATCTCTTCTTTTTGATTTAAAATGAGAGCCCACAAGAACTATATAATCTTTTAATAACATTATATCTAGGTCTTTAGTCAATACATGAATTTCATGCAAAAAACTATATATGCTTTGTGTATCTTTAAGTATCTTTTTAAACTACCCCTCTTTAATGGACTATTTAGCCCATTAATATTCAAGAAATGCATTTGTAATCTGAAATCTTTTAGAACATATGGTTTAAAACCAATATATAATGAATTAGTACAATAAAACACATCCAATACTAATGCATCTTGCTATGGACAAAAGTACTACAATTAAGTCTAAAAAATTATATTAAAATATTTTTATCCCCTAGTATGGAATAAAAAAATGCTGGCTTGATGATATTTTCATACAAACCACTCAATAACAACCTTATTATACTACACAGACTCGTACTGTTGCAACACTTCTTTATAATGAATAATTAACATCATAAAAATAAAAAATCAGACTATTGTTATAAACCTCATATCACTAAAATACATATTTATAAATTATGTATACTAAAACTTAAAATAAAAAATAACAACTTAGTTTACTTCTGTATAAAAACTTTATAATCACTGTCATCTTTTTGTCCTTGATGTAACTGTATCAAACATTTATGAACAACACAAGTTCATTCCATTCTTAGAATACATTTTTCTATTATAAAGGAAAATAGCATTCTACACTTTCCCATCTAATATATCTAAAACATTCTAGTGGAACAAAACTATAAGATTCTAAGGTATGCAAACAGTAGTCGAAGTACGCAAGGTAATTTCAATGGAATGAAATTGCCCCCTGAAGGTTTCTTTGCTGGTTTACCATAAAATGGTAAAAAACTAAAACATTAATTCAGTTTAATTCTGTGTGAGAATAAACTGCAGCTCAGATAAGCAGCAGATTTAGCCTAACAGAGCCCAGTGTCTATAAAAGTCAGCAGTCAATCTGCAGCTGAGTAAAAATAAAATGAACAATGTTGGTATTCCTTCAAGATTCCTTATTCATTCTTAGAACATTGGTAGGTAAGCACATTCAGTATTACACAAATTGCTACATTCTCATATATGTATACTTAAAATTAATGACGTTAATTAATGCTGCTTTAGAAAATTCCATTTTAATTTTAATTGGCTAATAACAGGTTAAGGCCTGGAAGGTGATAGGTATCAATTAAAAATACTTGCGATTGGTGGTGAGTGTGGAAATCCGCCAGTCATTAAAGTTATGGTTAGAGGTGTGTTTAGCTTCAAACAGGGCTATGAGTCTAGGATTTGTGCGGCTAGAAGTTGTGTAAAAATAAAATGAATGCATTCCTCATTTAGGCTTTTTTTTTAAAAAAAGAATCTGTATATATATATATATATATGTATATATATATATATATATATATATATATATATATATATATATATATATATATATATATATATATCTTAGATATGGCTAATACCAATCAAATTAAAAGAAATGAATACAAATATGAACAATGGAAGTGCTGCTTAAATGTCTGGGATGAGGATTTGGGTTTTGTGGGGTCGAATCGGAAAGACTATTTTCAAATTAAAGCCTCAATGTATTTGTAAGAGTTTATTATGGGATGCTAAAGATTTTGCTTAAAATTTTTTTTCACTTAAAACAAACAAAAAAAAATATGAAGAGTGCGGGGGGGATTGTACGGCTACATCATGTTTTTAAAATTAATGAAAACTCAATTAAGCATTATGCTGCACTATTTGTGTAGGGTGGCGTGGTAAGAAGGCTTACGGCCATCAGGCATGGAAGTCTATTCATATTGAAGATAAATGTGGTTATTTATTAAAATACACATTAAAGTGTCACATGACTTCTGAAGGGAGCTTGGTTCCAGGGAACTATGAAATAGAAGGCTTTGATATTTAAGTTTGAGAAATGGCTGGTACATATTAACCTTAATTATCCTTATTTCTATTTTTATTATTATCATTATTCTCAATTTTATAAAAATAAATAAACATGTTGATCGAACTGCAGGGAAAGGGGTATGGGTTTTGTGGGGCTAGTGAAGACGATGCTTGGGTATTCTTATTTATAACTTTGTTATTCCTATTTTTATTTATGTTTTTAGTGAGAACGAAGCATGGGAAGGCTAAAGCTTACTAAGACATTGTGGCTTAAGAATTCTGCTAACTGCTCATACTGAATGTCCCAGCCAGTTTATTTGTATTTATACAGTCCAAGACCTACAATGCAAGGCTCATTGCTTTTTAAATTAACAATGTAATTGGCCTCCAGGTATAAGCTTGGAAGGTGATAGGCTTCAATTGGAACTGTTCGTGATTGGTTACAAACAAAGAAAAAGTAGTTTATGACATATTCAGATCTTATATATAAACTAAAGGGCTATAACCCCCCCCCCCCGCACCCATACTTAAACAAATATATTCCTTTAGAAAATACTAAAGCTTTTATAATTCAATTGTTATCTAAATTCAAATGAAAAGACTACGATTAGAAAACTACAAAGAAAGTGTTTGAACAGTTTTTGTTATACAACTATAAACAATAGAAATGGAAATTTAGAAGTAACATAAAAACATATACATCATATATTCAGTACTCATAGCAATTTACATTATTTCTACTATTAAATTTATACACATACTTCCTGTTATATTAAGAATATGATTTTACATGCAGTTTGAATTTAACATTGCAGAGTTTATACATTAAAAAGATAGCTAGTGTTGTTTCCTATCAATAATATTTTAAAATATATACAGTCTATAACAGAGAAGTCAGTCATTGCACCCCATATATGAAATTATTACACTGTATTTACTCATATGACATAACTGACACTTAATGACACAGTAAATACTACTTTTTCCAAACTTGATATAACATTCAGTTATGATTTATATACTTTAGTTTTATGGCTAACTTAGACTTAAAACTTAACTTAATGCCACTCTCAAAACTGCTACATTATATAAATGAGACATTTTAAATAAATACTCTTGTGCACATATATGTTTACTAACTTAGAATAAATAAAAGCATGAAATAATGAACAAATGAATGAATGACAAAATTACTCAGTGATGGCTTCTAATTTAACATTCAGGGAAATGAGCCAATGGCATGTGTATCATGATATTATCCATCTGATACAAAGCAGTATGCAGCAAGTTTCTTAAAGTCACAACCTCTCATAACATTTAAAGTCGCAGCCTCTCATAACATTATTACAACTATTTTAAATCTTTTTACAACAGATGATAAATATCTAATGTTTCTACAAACTTTAACACAAGGGTAATATTTAAATAATTACTGTTCCATAGGGAAGATTAGAAATTTTCTGGTTAAACAACTTTCTTGCATGTCTGCAATGTTTTTCCCCGACTCTTTCATAAAGCTTATATTTTGTTTGATCCTTGTAGTACACCTGCTATATATATTTATATAGCTTTGAAAATGTTGCACACACAAAATTTTGTACTAAACATCGTACATACAATGGTATTGTCAACATGTGCCTCCTCTAATGATTAAGCATTACTATAAATCATCTGATTCTCATTTAAATGCTTTAAATTAAAAGATACAGGCAAAAAATGCAAGTAGCATGCATTAAAATAATTAACAGGTTATAATTTAAGATAAACAGTCATACCAGTAAAATGAAGGCATAATTTCAAACTGTTCCTAAGTTCTTCTAATGCTCATATAAATGTTCCATTTAAATACTTCCCATTTCCAAAAAGGGTAAAGGCCGTGAAGCTCTTCCTTTTTCTCAAGCAGTCTTAAACAAAACCTGTAATCAAAACTAGCTTGTGACATTAGAAGAAGCATTCTTTATAAAACAGCACTAATTTGAGTGGGAACTGTTTTTGAAGAGAGATTTTCTTCAGTTGTAAAAGGCTCAAGATCTCAGATGAGCTACACTTTGAAAAAAGCATTTTCCCCAAAAGATTAAACCAATGGACTTCTAAAAAACTTGCAAAAGGCACTGATACTGTAAAAGCAGTTAAATACATAAGCATAACAGCACAATGAGAAAACATTTGTTAAAAATCAATTTACAGTGATGGTATATAAAACAGCAGCAGAATGACTGACCTGATTACCCATAGCTGTTCACTGATGTTTTTCTCGAATTTCAGTATTTTGAGCCCAAGAAGCTGAAGCCACATAATAGCGAAAGTTTAGAAGCACAAAATTCAAAGCCTCGAATACTGGAGGTTTTGAATTTCACGCTTCTAAAGTTCCACTATGGTCATGTATTCAGGTAAGTGTGTGTGTGGTTAAGGGGTTTGGGTAGGGGCTGTGGTGTGTGTCAGTGTGTTTTGTTGCTGTGATGTGTGTGTGCGAAAAGAATGCAGCTTGTGTGGTGGTGTTTTGTGTGTGTTTGTATGTAGTGCGACCTCAGAGTGAGAATATTTAAGTAGGGGGGTGTAGTTGAGTGATTGTGTGTGTTTGTGTGGTGGATGGTGTGTGTGTGTGTGTGTGTGTGTGTGTGTGTGTGTGTGTGTGTGTGTGTGTGTGTGTGTGTGTGTGTGTAGTAAAACCACGAAATTCAAAATCTCCGGTATTCAATGTTTAGAATTTCGCGGTTTTTAGTTTTCGTTGTTTTGTGGATTCAACTTCTTGGGCTTGAGATACTGAAATTCGAGATTTCAGTATTTGGAGCTTCTGAAGTGAATCCATATATATATATATATATATATATATATATATATATATATATATATATATATATATATATATATATATATATATATATATATATATATTTATATATATATATATGTATACACACACACACACACACACACACACACACACACACACACACACATATATATATATATATATATATATATATATATATATATATATGTATATGGGTCTACCTGAAAACACCGACATGCACCGACAACTAAATCAAAATCACCGACACCACAAAACCGAAAGTTCAAAAACACGAAACTTCACATGCCCGACAAACCACAATCCCAACAGTCAACAAACAAAACAATACCTTGTCCAAAAAGCACACACACAACACAAGCACACCAAAAACCTTACAAACCTACACTAAACCTTACAAACACAATTATCTATGCACTAACCTTAACCCAAACCCTAACCCTAAGGTCTGTCACTATCGCACACTCACCTAACCCGCTCCCTAACCCTCTCACCTGACCCTAACCCTAACTCAATTAATCTGCCCCTAACCCTAAAGTCCGACACTATTGCACACTTACCTTACTTTTACCCTAACCCTAAAGTCCGTCACTATTGCACACTTACCTTACCTGCACCCTAACCCTGCCCTCCGTCACTACCGCATACTTACACACTAACGCTCGTTTGACACGTCGGTGTTGTCAGCGTTGGGATTTTCAACTGTCGGTCATCTCTGTTGTCGATCTTCCGGTGTCGGTGTTCTCGTCGGCGTTTCCAGCTTTCGGCGTTATCAGGTAAACCCATATATATATATATATATATATATATATATATATATATATATATATATATATATATTCCAACATGTTTGAGTAAAAAACACCTTAAACTAGATCCATTCCCTTTCAGATTATACTGCTGTTATGTTAGTCTTTCCCCGGGATTCAATAAACTGAAAATTCTGTGCAGAAATAGTGTAGTCATTCCTGCATGGAATATGGCCACAGAGCGAGCCAGTAAACTACTGTTCTGACGTGCATGAACCTGTCTGTACTATTCTTGCACAAATACCACTGTATAATGCTAATTACCTCATTTGTTGGTAAAGACCATGCAAATAAAGTGAATTAGTGATTCAGCAAGCAGGCAGGCATCCATGCAAGAATAATGTTAGTTGAAGAAATGTACTCAGCCATTAGCCGAATACATTTCTGCAAAAATTAAAACAGAGGCATGACAGCTCAAATAAAAGCATGTATTATAATCTGTAGACATGCCAATGGCCAAATATATGGCCATTTGCATGGAAAAGTATTTAATTTTTCTAAAAATAAAACTTTTTTTTTGGCCGATCTTGGACGTTTAAGCATAAGGCAGCAGTGCGCAAATTGGATTGTGTTGAAAATAAAAAAAAATATGAAAACTCAACTTTATGGGAAATCTGCTTTTTGCCATTATAGTCTATGGCATGCAGAATTAAAACAATACCAGGAGGAGTGGATGCTAAGGGGAAAGGCTCTGGTGCAGTGCAGTACCTAGGGGCTAAGGCAGTGGGGTATGCAAATGAGGGGAAATGTACTGAATCACAAAAATATTTTAAGTGTCAAACTGCACCTAACTGTGTAGGTGCTATAACATGATCATGTAATCAGGAGGAGCAGCAGACATGAAAAGGGGTTGTGTCATGCATGGTGTAAGCACATTGGAGCTCCATGGCCCCCAGATAAGCTTAGCTAAACACAGCTTAGCAAGGGGTGTGTCTTAGGCTGTATTGACTTATTTTATGAAATGAAGAGCATGTTCATGTCCAGGGAGGGACATTTGTCAGTGTTTACATTAGCTAAATGGGTTTACGTGGCACACCGGGTCTTAAAAAAAAAAAAAATAGCAGGACTGTTTACATTTGGGCACCAGGTTTGTATGGTATGCCTCATGGCTTAAAAGAGGATGAAATGGAAATGGGAAAGGTAGAAAAAAGGAAAATAGCAGAATAAAAGCAATCAAGTACAAATTACATAGCTAGCAGGTGGAATGCATCATAGTCAGCCAATCATACAGGCAGCATCTGCAGCACAACTGTATAAACTATGGAAACACCTTACAGTCTGCTTTTTTCCCACAAACTCTGCACCACTGGTGTACACATGCAGGGAAATTTTAACTGGAAAAATGTTAGGAGCTGCCATTGCTTTGATCTATCAGTATGTGCTAGAGGCTGAGGATGGTGAAAAGGATAATGCTGACAACCGCCACAGATCGAGGAGAAGAGTGTTCAGACCCAGGGTAACTTACCAGGGGCTGCATGATCTGGAGATAGAGCACTACAGGGTGGACAGAGACATACTGCAGAAATCATTGAGCTGTGCCAGCCTCAACTCAGATCCAGAACTAATAGAGGAACCCATCCCAGTGGACACCAAGGTATCTGTAGCCTTAAGAATACTAGCTACAGGTACTTTCCAAAGACCTACTGGGGACATCATGGGGGTCTCACAGGCATCCGCATCCAGGGTACTCCACCAGTTCCTGGATGCCATGCTACCACATGCCATGAGCATATTTACTTCCCCAGCACCAGTGAGAAGAGGACCAACAATATGCGTCTCTTCCACTGTGTAGCAGATTACCCGGAGGTACTGGGTGCAATAGACTGCATGCACATCCACATCAAAGCATCACCTGGTGAACAGGGTATGGTCTACATAAACTGCAAGGGCTTCCCCTCCATCCACTGCCAGGTCATGTGCAATGCCCAGGGTGTAATCATGAATGTTTGTGCTGGCAGCCCTGGAAGCTATCACAATTCACATATCTGGCATTCATCACAGCTGTACCAGACATTTGACAGTGGGGGCATCACACATGGCCATCTGGCGGGGGATGCTGGCTATGCACTGGACCCATGGATGATGACTCTCATCAGAAATACACACACACTCACACAAGAATGCCATAATGATACACACGCACAAACCAGGATCATTATAGAGCATGTGTTTGGGATGCTCAAGTCACGGTTCCGCTGCCTTAACATATTTGGTGGAGCCTTACAGTACTCTCCAGCCACATGTGCACACATGTTCATAGTGTGTGCCATGCTGCACAATATGATCCTGTGGAAACAGCTGCAGCAGGAACAGCATGGGGAAGGGCCACACATTCCACCAACATTGCCAAGGTCCCCACAGGTACAGAGGGACTCAGAGGAGGAGGAGGTCCCAGAGCCTGCTCCTGTAGGCAGAAGGAGGTGTGTCCAGTATCCTCAGGCCTTGGCAAAAAGGCAATGCATAGCGCACACACTGACACTGTAGGGACCCCAGGAACTGACACCTCTCTCTCTGACTCACTCACACAGTAAAATGGATGACACATACATCCCATTACCTGTAACTTACCATGTATAGGCAGTGTACTGTGTGCATCCAACATATTTGGCCCTCGAGCACCGTTCTCACAACTGCTGCAGGCACAAGGTAATTCGGTCTTCTTAACAATGAATGAATGCATTAGTATGTTTTGACAGCATATCTATGATAATGCTACATGCATGCAAGGGAATGGGGTGGCCTACTAGGATAGAAGCAGACAACTGACAGCTATGTGGGACACCAGGAAATGTCTGCCCAATACTGGCCTCCCCACACTATGCAGTAATACCCAAGGTGGCAAATCTCACTGCAGTATATGTGTGGGCCAACTAACTGGGTGGTCATAGGTCACAGGCATGGATGTCATTGTGGGGGTCCCATACCCATCCCTCAGACCCACATAGCAAGTCAGTTTTAGAAAACCAGAGAGAAATGTCTGGCAAAGGCCCACAAATGGTGGCAATGTTAAATTACCCCCCTACAGACTTACACAGTGATAGCACAGCAGGTCTCGCAGTTGCAGTAAGGCTATCAAGGGTAAGAAGTCTGAAACTCACATGTATGCCATTACAAGCTGACCTGTGGTCTTTACTGATTTGCCTGTAGTCCCCAAGACAGGGCTCAATAGTTTGGTAAATGGAACCAAAATGTAAAGCAAATATCAGCACAGTCTGTGCAAATGTGTACAGTTGACAGGTGTGCCCACCCATATACCCACAGAAATGCAGTAACACATATGTTTGCAGGAAAATAGCAGCATAGCACACATTGGTAGGGCTGTTCCAATACACATGAAAACATGTTGCATTTCCACAATATGCAGGGATCAATGAGTTATGTGTACGTAGGGTTAATACTGTCAGGATCTGGCCAGCACATTCTCCTGGTAGTCGTCTTGTAGTACCCTAGGTACAGTGCTGTCTTTGACAGGGCCATGTGCAGATAACTGCAGTGCCAACTATTATGCATGCCAGTGACACCTACTGCTCTGTCACTGACATACCTGGAAGTCACAATGCTATGTGGAATATACTACACATATAATGGACTTTTTGAAGGCTGTGTAGCAGAGGTGCTAAGGCTTTTGTGAATATAGTGCTTTTTGGTACTGTTGCCAGTGGTTATTTTCAATAATTCTTTTTTTTTATGTTTGCTTTTACATATAATGGGCATGCCTGCACAGTAGAATGCACTCTGTACCCACACCCATAACTCCCAACCTCTGACAGCAAAACGTCTGGACAAGGGTAGAAATAAAAGTGGAACAAAGGTACAATGATAGGCATGTGTTGTAAATATCACACTTACATACTGAAAAAGTTGGTAGGGTGAGGGGTTTGCAGTAGCAGGAATTGTCTGAAGGTTATGTAGCCTGAAAAAGTAATGTCTGTCATTATTTTGTAACATCACTCTTCAATTATATGTAATTACATAGACTGAATGAAACCTCTAGCCAAACACATGGACAATCTGCCAAAAAATGTACAGGTGAGAGGTATGGCCACACAAAGATATGACATCTCAGGTTAGAAAGATACCACACAAGCAGGAGATCCCCAGCTAGTATATTACCAAGTAGCTAGACTGTTTACACAGCATGTCATCACTCAACTGTCTGTAGCCACACCTCACAACTGGCCTTGTTGGGCAAGAATGTACATAGCTGCCCTCGTAATATTGGCCTATGCATCATACAACTAGTATTCCTTTGTTAAAGCACTGTGATGATCTGAGGATGTCTGCCACAGGGTAATGACACAATACATTGAAGTGTCAGACTACAGATATGTCAGAAAAAATGTCTGCTAAACAAACCCAGTACCCTGAGGAAAGTCCTGTGTACTCCTGAGAGATATGGCTGTAGGACACAAAACCCCAGACCGGAGTACACTTATGTCTGGAATGGAGTCTCACTCTAACTATAGAAGGTCACAGTGGGCATGCTCCTACACTTGGAGAATCACAGGACATGTATTGTGTATATATGTCGGTGCATACAGATAGCTATACACACACACACACACACACACACACACACACACACACACACACACACCAGACAGGATTACCCTCAGCTAGCTGTAGGTGGCCCTTATGTGATATATCTGCATCTGTTGTGTGTGCTACACAGGCATATATATATATATATATATATATATATATATATATATATATATATATATATATATATATATATATATATGGGCAACAGATGACAACATATGTCAAGCATTCACACACATAGATGTGGGGAAGTGAGAGACAGACAGTGATAGAGAGAGACACACAGGGGGACACAGACAAAGTGAGTCACACACTTGGATACCCTGAATGGCATACAGTGATGTCCTGCTGTGGACAGTGGCATAACAGTTGTAAACAGTTGCATGTTCCAGCATAAAAGGTGAGCCCCATTGTGTAATAGTACTGCGGTGGCGTTTATAATATCATATCATCTGCGTGTGTGTGTGTGTGTGTGTGTGTGTGTGTGTGTGTGTGTGTGTGTGTGTGTGTGTGTGTGTGTGTGTGTCTGTAGGTTTAAGTATTAGGAGACTGTTCCCACTCAGTACACTTCACATTGCCCTTCTTCACAAGATCTGCTGCTGTCATTCACCTTAGAAGTACCATTGGACACCTATCACCCCTGTAAGCTCTGTAGCACATGCTCCAAAAAAAAGCTGTGAGGCAGTTAACCAGTTCTCAGTCACAAAATCAAATCCAAAAAGAAAAAGAAAACTGGAAACACTCTAAAACAACAAATGTTTAATCCAAGTTCAAGTTCGCAAGGAAACACTTTCACATTCAAGGCTTCTTCAGGCAAAATAAACACTATCAATTAAACAACATAACTTAAATACATTTTAAAAAGTCACATGACTCTAATTACACCTTCTGATGCAGCATATTTAAATAAGGCTTTAAAGTAAAACTGTCATTAAGACCAGGTGGTACAAAACCTCTCATTCTTAAAATCCATCTCATCTCTTCATTTTCAGTTAAAGGTTTTATATTTCCACCCCACAATGGTCTATAAATTACTTTTAAAATCATAAACTTAAAACTATGTTGATCACCTTTCTCTATAATGTGTTTACTAAGAGCATTTGTAACTACTGTATGTCTAATATCACTGAGATGACAGGCTATATGCTCTTTAAATTTCCTGTTTGTCATGCCCACATAAAAAGCATCACAGATTTCACACCTAGCTACGTATATTAAATTGCTTGTGTTGCAATTCCCATATGCATGTAAAACAAACTCTCTACCTGGCATGGGATGTCCAATGGATTTTTCTGTGAACATATGCTTGCAGTAAACACAATTCCTACATTTAAATGTATCTTGTTTCACATTTCCTACCTTAAAAAATTCCTTGGGTTGCTCCTTATAACATAACATCTGTTGCAAAATGTTCTTCCTTTTGTACCCAAAAGCTGGTGGATCCCCTACTATTTCCTTTAATACCAGGACGTCCCTTAAAATTGACCATTGTTGCCTAATAATATTTTTTACTGCTTCAGTGTTCCTGTTATAGGTAAGCATGCACCTCATTTTATTTATTTGCAGTCCTGCTCTAACTCTATCCTGACTCACACTACCAAAATAGGGCTGAAGCCCTCTACTTAGTCTTTGCTGTTGTATGCTCCTATTAGCAACATGGACTTCAGACTCTGGGTAACCCCTATTTGAAAAGTCAGAGACCACAACATCCAATTGTTCGGACATCCTGTCATGTACAGTATTTAGTCTAACTACTCATTGCATCTGCTTTTTTTATTATGTTTCCAAACATAAATGGAGGATGCATGCTATTACGATGCAAGTAACTATTACACTTAACCTCCTTTCTGTATAGTTCTGTATATACTGTACCCTGCTCATCCTTCTTTAATTTTACATCAAGGAACGTAATCTGATCCTTCGATATATCATGTTTGAATCTTAGAAATGTAGTAGTTCCATTAACATATAATACAAACTGTTCAAATTCATCTCAATTACCTTGCCACACAACAAAAAGATCATCGACAAATCTTTTATAAAAATACACTTCTTAAAAGGATTGGTCAAAGACAACACGTATGTCTCTTCCCACTTGTACATGACAATATTCGCATAGGTATTTGCAACTACTGTTCCCATTGCTACTCCTCTTTCTTGATAATACAGACTAGTGTCAAAAATAAAAATATTTGATGTTAAAACCATTTTTAATAGGTCTCACAATAGTCTGATCTTCTCAGTATCATAGCCTGAAAACCTCTCCAAAAGTATTCCAACACATTCAATATCATGTATGTGAGGAATTGATGTAAACAATGAATCAATGTCCATTGTCACCATATGGGGCAGGGTACAGTATATACAGAACTATACAGAAAGGAGGTTAAAGGGACAATCCCAGAGTTTAAAATTTGGGTCCACACTACAGTTGACCAAAAACACGCCCACTTTACCATGTCACTCACATTCCCACCCACAGTCTCTTTTTTTTTCCTGTGTTTCTTTAAATTCCAGTCTTCTTTTTCCTCCCAGTGTCAACTGCTATTTCTTTTTCCGTTCCTGTCACATTGGAATCGGATCTTTGTTCCAGACACTTCACATGTGATAAGTTTATACTTTATGTAGTAATCACAACAATCATCATAAAAAAACGAGTGCTAATATAACGAGCACTTGATAAGCACTTAAAAGCACAAACTGCTCGTTACAGTAACATATTTTAGAATGTCTGTTCTTCATTGTGCCTCCTTTACCTGTAATATCCTTCAGAAACTCCAAGCTATCACTAATCCTGTTTTGTAGCAATAGTAATCTGCTCCAATTGTTGGTCCTTTATCCCTCATCATCTCAGGCTTTGTTCAAATCTGTTGCTCTAGCAGGGTGAGAGGCATGACATGGGATTTTAGTTACATATTAAATCTTTGTTTTTTAGAACGATCGTTCACTCTGGTTAGGAACCACAATGAACGATCATGCTAAAAGCAAAGATTTAACAATAGAAACAGTTGCATAACGTATTGTGGCATGGTGTCAAGTCTTATATTCTAAACACTGCCCACAGTAACAGCAATGTGTTATATTAACTGTCTCTCATAAGTCTCAGCTATCCAACTTTTCACAGAGCATCCAAATTTTTGCCTCGTATTTTTGGTGTGTTCCTCATAAAACGTGTGCTTTTCTGGCACCTCAGTCATTATTGAATTCAGTAAATTATAGCTATTTCAGTTTCAGACTTGATAGCATTCAGGAAATGCATGTTAACACAAAACGTGTTATTCTAGCCACTTTCTAAGTTTATGCGAGCAGTATTTAAAGTCTGTCCCTATTTTTGAGCATTAACCTCCATTATTATGGTACAGGCTTTGTCCACATTTCTTGTGCAAACAGGTTCAAATGTAAGCTGTCAATACTTTCTAACAGCAATTGTTGACATCTTCCCCCTTTTCCGAATGATAGTTCATTGCAGTTCCTTTCTGTAGGAACCGCAATGAACGATCGTTCTGAAAACAAAAGTGCCATGGGAAAAAATCTTTCTTGGAGATGATTGTGCAGCCCTAGTGCACTGTATGTACTATTAAAGAGAACTGAAACCTAGGGAACAGGACAACATACAAACAGAATGCTCATAATTTTGTGTGAAGGTGATAACACGCTGGTGTATGGAAAAATTCAAGAAACAGCACAGCATTACAAACAAACGTTTGTTCGTGATTCATTGAAAAGTAACAGGTCGAAGAACACCAACATCAATTAGTTTTGTCTTACACAGCTTATTTAAGGTTTACCCAATATTCAAATTTAAAAAGTTTATATATGAATTTAAAATATGACATCATAGATGATAAAAATAATTGATTCCCTTGTAAAGGATCAGAATCAATTCATACACAGGATATATGGCTTCCTATAAGATTTGCTTTTCAAATTCAAGAAATTGCTTCATAATGCATTAATTGTACAGACAAAAACAGATGGTTTATTCTAAATACATGCTTACAACTATCTTGAGAATCTATCAATACACATATAAATGTATCTTTCTATCAATACCCATATAAATGCACACAAAGTGTAATATGTTCCTTCTTCTGCATTTGGAGGAAGAGAGACTCAGATTGCCTTCCAAATAAGCTCTTCAGAGTACCTCACTGAAGTACTCATTTCAGTTTGTTAACTAGGTGAGTGAACTAGTCGAAGGACCCTTTTTCACTCATGACATGGGTCCAAATAGCAGTGACAAAAATACTTTGCGAGCATAGAGTATCTTGAACAAATGAAACATTGATTTCACATAAAAATTTAGGCAAAGCAACATGTTCTGTAAATTGTTTCCTACACTGATTATGTTTCCTATACAAAATAAACCACATATGTATACTGATAAATATATCATATTTCCTGTCCAGCAGTTTAGAAAATATCTTGTTGAATTCCTGTTGTACATTACTGACCTTAAATGATTTTTTCCCTAGACACTTCCCCCTCTGTCTGCCAACCAGTGAGCTACCCCCTATCTGACTGGAGCCAATTCATTTCTGAGGGGTTCATAGGTTCATAGGTGTGTACTAGGCTAATGGCCCTGGGGCATTTACAAGCCTAGCCCATAGAGGTGCCCTGGCATTGTGCCACCCATCATTAGTTCCTAGTGCCTCTATCAAGTAGAGCCAGTGGAGTGATCCCTGGGGTGAATTTTCTATTTCCCATCCACTCATCAAGATTTCTCTTGAAGAGGGCTAGTGAGGTGCTCTGCTTGACATGTATGGGAAGTCTATTCCAGAGCATGGGCAGTCTCTGGGTTATGAATCTGTTCCTCCAGCAAGTTCTGCTGATTGTGTTAATGAGGTTGAGGTCTCTGGAGCATGTGGTGCAGAGGGATTGGGATTTCTTTACATGTAGCATTTCTAACAGAGCTGGGTCTGACATGGCTTTGTACGTCAAGCAGAGATCGCCTCTTAGTAGATGATATGAGACAGAGAATAGCTGGAGTTTTTTGAGTCTGTCCATGTAGGACATGTGTTTAAGGCCTAGGATCCTCTTTGTGAGGTACTTTTGTGGCCTCTCCAGCTGTTGCATGTATCTAGTGAGGTACATGCCAAATGGGGCATTATACTCTATGATTGGTCTAATGAGGGGTGAGGGACTTCCCTTCAGATCCCTTAAGACAACAGCCATTGGTGGACTGGAGGGCATTACCCAGACAGACAGACATCAGGGAGTTTGGTGCACTTGCAGACAGATTGGTAATGACAACTATTTACTGTATGAGTACCTACATCACCATAGTGACTGCCAATTATCCTTCATCAGTTTGCATGCATTCCTTCATATAGCTGGCAAGAGTTGCTGTCACCAGCTTGGGCAACCATGCCCATGACCTTCCTGCATCAGCCTCCACTCTTTCTGTCCCTGCACTTTGGCTGTGATCAAGTCATGAGCGGAACAATGAGCCGGGTGCTGACCAAGACCCAGCCCATTCTTCCAGTCATGACATCAAACACCCAAACCTGGTCACCTAGGCTATAATTATGGCTTTATCTCTCTCCACCACTCACATATCACACTGCCCTGATTTGCTAACATTTTACATATACAACAGTTTCTCCAGTAAAATCTACCCTTTCTTGGAGACTTTTTTCCACTGTTCCTATGTGTGGTGATAATGAAACAGCATGTCTGCACACTGTTTTTCCACTCTTATAATGACATAAACCTGCTTCACCCACAGTTTATTTCAACATTCCATTAGAATGTAAAATAAGTGTGCATACAGCCACAGAATCAGGTGAATTAGTTACTAGCCATAACTTTTGGAGTTTTTAGCATTGCTTCTCTAAAGCTGCTAAAATGATAAGACAGTGCTCACCAATATTAAAGCAGTATCACAGCTCTACTTAACTGAAACTGCTTTGTTCCTAACGTCCAACGTACCACTATAGTTCAAAGTTTTCATCATTCAATAGTACAGTCATAAACTGCATATAGAAATAAATGTTCTTGACTAGCATATAAAGGCAAATGTTACAAAGATTTTCAAGGCCAGGTCAACTCTAAAAGATCAGAGTCATACCAGATATTCTCTCTCTAGCGCCTTGGCCACAGGATTTTCCGTTAACACATTATGTTTTAGATTTATTGAAGTTTTGTTTAGAAAATAATTATTTTTATTTTGATAATCAAATTTTTCATCAGATCCAAGGTACAGCAATGGGTGCGCCCTTTGCACCTATGTATGCTAACATTTTTATGGGATTAGTTGAAAAAGAATGTATTTATACTAATTGTTTTGTGAAACATCATGTTAAATTTTATTTTAGATTTATTGATGATTTGATTTTTTTATGTGAAGGGGGCAAACATTTAGTGAATGAATTTATACAGGACATTCAATTAAATAGGTTCAATATATGTTTTGATGGTATGCAGTGTGGATCAACTGTTTCCTTTTTAGATATCAACTTACAGGGTATTTCAGGACAACATGTTATTACTAGCATACATAGAAAATTTGATTTACCAAATGAATTTTTGATGGGCACCAGTTGTCACCCTAAACACACTCTTGAAGCCTTACTATATGGAGAATTTTTAAGAATTTCTCGGTTATGTAATGATGATAATACATTTATGAATGAAATATTATGTACCAGGAATATGTTTGAAAAAAGACAATATGATAGAAAGTTGATTGATTTGGATATCAATAAGATTTTTAATAATAGGTTTAATAAGGGGCTATTATGTATAAATAACTGTAGGAATGATATTAAGAATCATAAAGAAGTAGATAAGATATTTATGGTTTCTACATATAATATTTGTAGTGAGAATATTAAAAAATGTATCTTACATTTTTGGAACTTTTTAAAAAATTATCTTGAATTAAAAGAGTTTAGTTGAAAAAAAGTTAATGTTCTCTTATAAGAGGGGTAGAAATGTGAAGGATATGATAGTGCATACCAGATTTCATAAACCTGATGAAAAATTGCACTATCAAATTAAGAGTAGAGGGATGTTATCATGTGGGAAATGTAGTGTTTGCCCTTATATAATTAATTTTTTCCCTTACATAAATAATATTGAGTATAGATCTAATGGCCAGTATAGTTGTAGAACTGAGAGAGTGATATATGCTATTAGATGTGGCTGTAATAAGTTTTATATTGGCCAAACGAAAAGAATGTTTAAGGTGAGACTATTAGAACATCTGAGGGATATTAGGGTAAAAAAATTAGAGAGTCCCTTAGCTCAACATTTTTATGAATGTCATGATGGTAAATGTGATAGTTTAACAGCAACTGTTTTAGAACAAGTTTTTATAGGTGAACTAAATGAGAATTTGATTAAGAATGCACTGTTAAAAAAAGAAACTATTTTTATTTTGAAGTATGAAACTCTAATTCCTAGGGGCTTGAATACAGATTGTTGCTGGAGAAGTGTTATTTGATTTGTCCAAAAGCACTTTAAATTTATTTGAATTGTATTTTAATTAACTTGAATGATTTAATTGTTTAATTGCTGTTAATAGCTGATGCTATATAAATGCTTTTGTCTGTGTTATGTGTTACTCCTTGAAGGCTTACTGTGGCCGAGACGCTAGAGAGAGAATAAAGACAGAACCTTATTTTACACTGGTCTTGCTGTCTCTATTTGTGGTGTAGCAACTTGGTTTCTTATCTTGCTGTTGTTCGTTTCATACCAGATATTGTATAAATGCATGCAAATAAATAAATAAATAAATAAAACCTCTTTGTCCCACCAATCCTCTGTGCCATTATTTATTTTTTAAACAAAAAAAATCTTTATTAAAATTTCACATATGACATAGGCAATCTTATATGTATATACATGAAAATAAACCATGACAACACAATCTCAGTTGCAAACATTGTACCTTACAAACAGTGCCAATACAAGTAGCTGCAAACATTATTCATCACTTTTAATATATCCAGTCATTGTCAGTCAACCACTGCATAGCTCATTCAAATCCTGCCTTCTTTTAAACCTTGTTCCTCCTCTGCATGTATATTGATCCAACATTTCCCATTTTTTCCATGTAATCCTATCCTTTTCCAAAGATCCAAGTTCCAGTTGCTTTACCTTTGTTACTATCTTCATTACTTCTAGTAAATTTAGTTTATACTTTGATTTCCATTTTCAAATAATTGCTTTTTTGACAGCCATCATAATTAGATTCAGCAAGGCATTACTAAGTCTAGGTAATTCCAATTCTGTAACAAAGCTCAAAGAAATCATTTCCCTGGTTACTCCAATTTCCTCACCCACCATCTCCAACAGTGCAGACTGCAGGGAATCTTTAAAGTCTGCCAACTCATTACACTTCCAGAAAATATGTTCTCAGTTACTTCTTTTTTTCCCATTACGCCAACAATATTTGCTGTTTACCTGAGGAAAAATTATTTGGAGCCTGCTTGGGGTATAAAAATACCCATGTAAATACTTCCAGTCAAATATGCTAAATCTTATAGATTTTCTTGCATATTTGGGATTCAGTGCTACTATTTATTAGTCAGAATCAGAAAAAAAAATCCTCGTTTTGAACAATTTGCAAATCTCAGTCTACTATTCTTTAATAGGAATATATTTCCCTGATTAACAAGTTTTCATGTATTATAGGGGGTATTGTTTATGCCCTCAAATGTCCATGTAATTTATTTTATATTGGTGAGAGTAAGAGAGTTTTTAAATGTAGTTTAAAGGAACATATTAGAGACATATAAAAGCAGAGAGCAGAGAGCAGACAGTGCAGTAGCTATGCATTTTAAATACTACCATCATACTAATGCTTTATTATTACAAAGTACGACTAAGGAGCAAGTGGGGGGGGGGTTAAATTTGCTAAGGATAATGTACTTAAAGAAAAATTATTACATAAAGAAACTATATATATTTTACAGTATAACACTTTATTACCAATGGTTTGAAAAGAGTGTAATTGTAAGTGTTTAATTTAAATTTTCTTTTAATTAAAAACTTTTTAATAGTTAACTGACACCCAATCTTCACAATATATATATATATATATATATATATATATATATATATATATATATACATATATATATGTATAGATATATATACACATATATTATTACCCACCAGAACCAACAAGAGATTAGTATGACAGTGGAGAAGACAATAAAGTAGTGCAGTAAGAGGAAGACTGAAATTTTTATGGGGGACCCAGAATAGTCATGGAGGACATGAATCTACCAAGAGCAGGTAAGGAAATTCTCAGTACCAAGGGAGGCAGGGAATGGGAGCTGACTAAGGTCTTGAACTATGAGAATTCCAGGAGGGTCCAGTCCGGCAAACAAAAACACATTTTAGCAGGTGGGCAAGCCCACCCACACCCCCGTTACTAATGTATGAAAGGAGGGTTAAACATGAGACCATTTGTCTATTTGTTTCTTATATTGAGACTATGAAAGGACAACACATGCCAAAACTGGGCTATTTCTAGATGGCTGTCCTCAGCTACTACGTTTTGTTGTGCCCATCAAAGTAAACCAGTTCCAGACAGTATTAAGGCTCACTCTGCAAGGGCATTGTCTTGTTCAGTGGCATACTGGAAAGGGTGAACTCTACAATCTTCCTAGAGATTGCTGTATGGGTCTCTCTATATACCTTTACTAATCATTACAAACTGGATTTTTTTCTATAGATCCAGGACTGGCTTTGGTAAGACCACTCTCCAGGGGCTTCCTAGATCCATATCTTTCCTCCTTCCAGGTTGGATATGTTTTGGTAATCAACCCGTATACCTATAGCTATGACAAGTAATGGGAATGATGAACATAGTGCAGTCATATAACTTGCACTTGCTTAAAACAGTTGCTGTTCAAATTCCTCACTGTTATAGACACACACACCCTCCTCCCCTGCTGTTGTTTATAGTTATAGTTGGAAATATTTTGGTGATTACTTGTTTGTTTACTTCAGGATGAGTAAGCTATTACCTTGCCTTGGCAAGAAAGTCAATAGAATTTTCCTATCTGAGTACTGATCTGATTTTCCCTTAAGGTTGACCAATCAGCATTCAACATGGAAGTGAAGGAGGTAGCCAGAGCTTTTGGAAGCTGGCCATTTGCTGTGTTTTTCACAAGACATAACCCATACAGCCTAAAGGCTACTGAAGCAGTGGTAATATTGAACATGAGTGTATTTGGTTTCCCATTACTGCCAAGAAAAAAGCCAGCACTGCTCATGCTTTAGATAATGTAGCACAGCTTTCCAAGGTTATGGATCAACAGATTGCATTTGTGGCAATAAAGGCTCCACATGGCCCTCATGTACAGAGAAATATTTCTGAACAGCCGCGTAATCTGCAATGCACTGTGTATTATTTCCAAGGTGTGTGTGTGTGTGTGTGTGTGTGTGTGTGTGTGTGTGTGTGTGTGTGTGTGTGTGTGTGTGTGTGTGTGTGTGTACATGTATGTGTCTGCTTGTGTGTGTGCACACATGTGCATTTCTGTGTGCATCTATATATGTGTATGTGTGGCACCCAGGTAGTTCACATGATTCCAACATACCTCATGACTGACCCATAATATCTGCTTTCAACATGGTGATTCCCACAGGGTCATGTATTTATAAGTTTTGGGCACACTGTATAGAAGCATGTCAACACATAACCACACTACACATGTAACTAAACTCAATTGTTTGTTTATTCATTGCCTTTATGGCTTTGAAGCATCCTCAAGGGGTGTCTGTTCCTGCCCCCCCCTTAGTCTTCTACTCCTCTTAAGAGGCCTAGAGAGCAGGTTTCATCTGATGAGGAAGCAGATTCTTTTGCGGAATCTGTGGCCTTTTCTCCTAGATTCCCTCTCCCTTGGATTATGGTTCAAAGGAAGAGATTTCCTTTTGAGGAGATTTCCTTTGGGGATACTGTTTCCTGTATGATGGAGTTTTTAAGCGGAACCTTGCCCAGGTTTCTGATGCTCAAAGGCAGTATTATGAACTCCTTTAAATGGAGTCTCCCAAGCACTCTGCTGTGCCTCCCGTTCTCGCTGTTTTGTTGGATACTTGTTCTGAAGCTTCTAAGGTTCCTGATTCCCAGTCCCTCTGTTCCTAAAAAAACTGATAGGTTTTACAAAGTACCTGCTGATTGCAAATTTCTTTACAAATGCCCCTCAGCTGACCCATATGTTATGTCTGTATTTTCAGGTAAATCCTCTAAGGTTTTGCCTTCTACAAAGCCTCATCTCTCTGACAAGGGCAGCAGAAGTATGGAAAGGTTGAGTAAAAATGTGTATACTGCTACTATGACCTTCAGGGCTGTCAATTATCAGACCCATGTGTCCAGGTATGTTTTGTCTCTTCTCTGTCAGGCTTTTCAGGTTATTTTAGATCTTCCTGATTCTAAGGGGAAGGCCAAATTTGGCCCTCTCTTTGTTAGAGTCCTCTTCTCAAGTGGCTCACCATTCCATTAAATGAAGTTATGATGCAGCTGATGCCTCATCTAGAGCTGATGCCTTTGGTTCTGTGTTGAGGAGGTACTCCTGGCTTCACTTTCAGCCTCTGCCTGATGATATCAAGGCCAAGCTGATGGATGCTTCTCTTGACAATAAAAATCTATTTGGATCTCCAGTTTCAGGCTTTTTAAATCTCTTCAGGAAAAGAGTAAGGCTATGCAGGAATTGAAACACATTTTTGTTTCCCCGTTCCAAATTTCAGAGAGATTACTCTACCAAGTCAGCCTTTGTCCATAGACAGTCTCGCCTTCCTCCCAAGGGTAAAAAGTATGCTAGAAGGGCTCCTTCTTCTAAGTCTATTCAGACTCTTACAGCTCAGAAACCTCTTTTTCCAGACAAGATAAGTTCTTTCTGACTGTCTTCCTTCCTCCTTCCTCAGCCAAGTTCTATCTCTTTCACTGTCCCTTCCAGATTGGTTACAGATCACTCAGGATTCTTGGGTTCTTTCCATCATTCATCAGAGGTATTACATGCTTTGGAAATCCCTCCCCCATTTTTGGGCATTCCTAAGCCTCCTCGGGAAGAGCTGCTCTTTTTTTCTAAATGTTCTTTACAGCCTTTTGTCTCAAGGAACCATCCAAGCAGTTTTAACTGCAAAAGGGTAAGAGTTTTTTTTAAACAAGAAACATCTTTATTAAATTAGCATGTATTAATTAGGCAATCGCGCATTTACATAAATGAAAATAAATCATATTGACATAGTTTTAGTTGAAAACATTGTACATCACAAACCATATTAACATCATTTTAGTTGAAAACATTATAAATCAGTTATAATCTATCCAGTCATTGTCAGTCAAACATTAAATAACTCATTCAAATCCTGCCTTCTTTTAAAACTCATTCCTCCTCTGCATGTATTGTTCCCACAATTCCCATGTTTTCTATGTAATTTGCTCCTACCCTTTTCTAAAAATCCCGTTTCCAGTTCTTTTATCTCTGTTACTATATTTAATGCTTCTAGTGCAGTTGGTTTAGACTTCGATTTCCATTTTCTAGTAATTGCTTTTTGGCAGCCACCATAATTAGACTTGGCAAGGCCTTACTTTGTCTGGGTAATTACAATTTTGTATCATAGCTCAAAAAAATGTTTCTTTAGCTACACGAATTTGCTCACCCAGCATCTCTGAAAGAGTAGTCTGCAGGGGATTTTTAAAGTCTGACAATTCATTACACTCCCAGAAAATATGTTCCCAAGAACATGTTTCTTCCTCACCACACCTCAAACATTTGCTGTCTACCAGAGGAAAAAATTCTTTGGAGTCTACTTAAGGTACAAAAATACCTATTTAAACACTTAAGCAAAGATTCTAAATCTTCTAGACTTTGTTGCATATTTGGGAGACATACATGTATTCTTTCTGAATTGCTTATCCAATCTCTCTTCTCAATCCTTTCTAACCACCTCTGAATGATTCTTACAGTTATCATGCAATATTTTGTATTATGTACTAATTACTCATTTTTTAACATCAGCCTCTGTTTTAGAGTCTACTACAAACTCTACTACTGCTGAGACTTCCAAGATGTCTGCACAGTGAATAACAGCTTAATTCTGTCTCTCCCATTCTGAAAACGGAAACTTAGAAGATAAAGCCAGTGGACCTAGATTTCTGGGTAAATTGCAATAACTGAGTAGTAGGTGCACTGCCAAGATGCCAGGAAAAAATGAAATATAAAAGACCTGGAGGAAAATCAGCAACAAAGGTTGAGGAAAAAACACAGACTGTGGAAAGTACTGCATTGTTCAGAAAGAAACAGTGCAATTTCTAGACATGACTTCAAGTAACCTCGAAGAAAGTAATAAAGCAGCTGCACACATACCTGGTTAAAATAAATTAAACACTGATGGAGTATATCAACATAAAGCATAAAAAGCTTGAAAAATGGAAGAAGCTTTGAACAGATATTCAGATAAGGTGACAGACCTGCAAAACTCAGAGGTTGAAATGAAGAATGGGCTGGCTGAATATGAGACTGCACAAGAAGAAATGTGTCAAAAATAATATAACATATAGCGGAAAACCTTAGATTTTCTGCTGTACCAGAGAAGCTGAAAGAAACAGACTGTATTCATTTTATAAAAGTACAAATAAGCAACTGGACTGGTATTCCACAACAAGAATAGTTAATTGAAAGGACACATCATGTGCGTTCCAAACCTGGCTATGAGAAAACAACCTAAACCTTTAATAGTAAAAATGTAATCTTACCAGCAGAAAGAGCTGACTCTAACAAAACTGTGGCAGGAGGACAAAGTACTAAAAGTGGGAGACAGCAAAGTGTTTGTGGAGAATGAGTACTCAATGCACACCATGCAGAAGAGGAATAAATGAATTGCATTATATAGGGCATGGCCAGAAGCAGGCATAAGATTCAAGCAGCTGTATTCAAATATCCTCAAAATATTGTTCACTGGAGGAACAAAATAATTTTTTGATGAAGTACATGCAAGGAAGAAATACAAAAGTTTGTCCAATAAAAGGATATCCTGCTTCTTGTATTTTGGTAATAAAAACCACAAAGAGACTGTGACAGTGAATCTTTTCCCAGTGTTTCAATGGAAAATGATTGAGAGAGAGAAAAAAGTACACATGTTTACTAGAAAAATCAACAGTGCACTGGAGATGAATCAGAGACACGGTTTCGGAAATGGAGATGAACAGGAATAGAACAAAAGAATCTGGAAAAATTGGACTTCCTTGGATATTGTTAAACTTGTAGGAGACTCTGAAGCACAACAACAACTCAGACAACAGAAAGTAGAAAGGGCTGTCACCAAGCTTAGGGAGTCTATTATAAGGAAGATATCACTTACAGAGACTACTTATCAGAGTTAAAAACTGTATATAGTCAGGACTGGTATGCTTAATTGTATTCTGCTCTGTTTTTTCCACAGCTGTCACAGAGAACTGAATGTGAGAAACCATGCCTGTAGATTGGCACAAATGCGATATGCATGTGGTATATATGCATCCCAACAGTAGTCTTATTTTAGCATTTAAAGTTATGAAACATTTATTGGTTATACTGTTGTATCAAAATGAGCATTCATTTCTCAACTGGAATTGGAAAGCATGCATGCATTACTCTGGAGGGCAAAACAACAATTCGCTATAACAGAGTAGTTATAGGTTGTGCCTTCAAAATCCAGACTTCTCAAATATATAATACTGTTATGTTTTTATCGATATTACAATGTAATGTCAGAGCTGTAAAGCAGTGTCTCCACTGGCTTGATGTAAACTGTAATCAGTATAACTGGAACACCCATATGTGCAATGTAAGCACACATCAAGGATTATTTACTGCTATCTGTGGTATATTGTGCATCTGTTAGGAGCTGGCTAGTCTTAACAGTAAACAAAGGTATTTGTTAGGAGTTGGTACTGTTTAAATTGAAGGTAATAGAATAGAGTCAAATACTTGTATCAGTGCTTTGTATGTCACATATGAAGTTACTAATGTTCTTTTTTTTCTCTTACCCCAACCCTTTTCTCTCTTTTTTCATTTTTTTATTTTTTCCCCCCACAGCACAGCAGGGTAGGTCTGTCTCACAGGATCCTCCTTCCCCCACTCCAATGGCTACAGCACCGCTGCCCAACACATCTGCTGCATGACCAGGTAGCACCCCCTCTGCTGCCCCTGCACTAATTGGCCCTTCAGGTAGTTCTGTCCCACAGGATAGGCCAGTGGTTCCCTCCCAAAGCAGTGGCAGAGGTTGTGAGTTTAACACCTGCAATGAACTGCAAGGGTTGGTGCATAGGATTGTGCACTACATAGGTGGTGCACAGCTATGCTGGATGGAGTCACTGATCTCCATTGTAGTATTAAATAACACAAGGAGATGCAGATGTCATACAGTGCAGCCATCAGCACAGTGAGGTGACAGTGATGACAATACAGTGGGTGATGACTCGATTATCAATGTCATCCAACTTGATGTCCATGGGTTCGCAATGCCCTCCACCCTCTCCCCAACCATGGTGTTCACCCACTTCAAGTGTCCTTGAGAGTTC
Organism: Protopterus annectens; assembly: GCF_019279795.1. NCBI lineage: Eukaryota > Metazoa > Chordata > Ceratodontiformes > Protopteridae > Protopterus > Protopterus annectens. The sequence continues at coordinate 1,562,607,722 of NC_056744.1, forward strand.
CTGTCTCTTCTTTATCTTGTTTGTCTGCAATTACATCCTCACCTGTCCAACATACTGTATCCAGGCATTCCTACATCCCTTCCCCAGCACCCTCTCTCTCTCTCTCAAAAAAAGGCACCTGTCTCACATAAAAAAATCACCCCATATATAGCTCTCCATGTCACACAAATCTTCATGACACACATGATTTGGTCCAATTCCCTATACAACAGATTGTGCTGTGGTCACCCCTTTCTCTGCAGGTGACAGTCCAAATTCAGCAAAATATGTTCATTTTTTTTTTCTTTTCAAACACCTTTATTGAATTATCACTTGTGACATAGGCACATTTACATCCATATAAAAGTAATTGAACTATACATAAACATTATATTTCACATATATTATTATATATCATATAACCTAAGCAATATTACATAAATTATTCAATTCCTGCCTTTTTTAACAAGAAACATCTTTATTAAACCATGACTTACTACATAGGCAATCATACATTTATATAAATGAAAACAAACCACACCAACACAATCCTAGTTGTAAGCATTTTACATCACAAACCATACTGACACTTCCAGTTGCAAACATTATTCATCATTTATAATCTAACCATTTTTTTCTCAATTAAACATTACATAGCTCATTTAAGTCCTGCCACCTTTTAGACCTCATTGCTCCCTTGTATGTATTGTTCCCACAATTCCTATTTTTCCTATGTAGTTTGCTCCTACCCCTTTCTAAACATCTCAGTTCCAGTTGTTTTACTTCTGTTAATATATTCAGTACTTCCAGTATAGTTGGTATAGATTCTGATTTCCATTTTCTAGTAATTACTTTTTTAGAAGCCACCATTATTAGACACAGCAAGGTCTTACCATGTCTACGCAATTCCTATTCTGTATCATTGTTCAGAAAAATCATCTGCCTCATTAGACCAATCTGCCCACCCAGCATCTCTAACAGTGCATCCCACAGGGAATCCTTAAAGTCCACCAACTCACCGTACTCCCTGAAATTATGTTCCCAGTTACCTTTTTCTTCCCTTCACACCTCCAGTATTTCCTGTCTGCCTGATGAAAAATTCACTGGAGTCTACTTAGGGTATAAAAATATCTATGTAAACATTTCCAGGCAAAAATCCTAAATCATCTAGATTTTGTTGCATATTTGTAATATATATATATATATCCTCCCATTGTTTTTTGGGTTTTTTTTTTGTTAATTGCTTATCCAGTCTCTCTTCCCAATTGTTTCTAACCTCCTCTGATTGATTCTTATAGTTATCATGCAGAATTTTATATACTGTACTAATTATTCCTTTCTTAATGGCAGCTTCTGTTCTAGATTCTATTAAAAACTCTTCCAGTGCGAGTCTTTCATTTAGAACTCCCCCCCATTTCTTTCTCTTTGCCTATACTCTGATATCAATCCCTGCTAGGGAAGGCAATTTCTAAACTGCAGTCCAAATAAATTCTTGGCATTTTCACATTCTATGATCTTTCCCTCTCTAGTTATTTGTTCCCAATACCTTGGTTCCTTTGCCAGTTTTCTCCAATAAATTCCAGCCCCTCTTGCCTATTGTCTGTATCCTTAATGGCAGTCATTCCTATCAGCAGAATCTCCTTTCTCTATTCTTGTGTTGGTTTACTTCTTAGAGTACTTTCTGCTACTTTATGGATATACTTTTCTGTATGATTATTGTTATTCTCCTTAAAGGCCTGCATCCAAAACCTCAGTCTCTCCTTGCTTCTTGAGCTTCCCCCTGCATCATCCCTTTCCATTTTGAATTACAGTTTACTGCTTGCTCTATGTATAAGAGTCTTAAATGTGTAGTTCTGATTCCCCCTTCAAATTAGGTAATCCCAATCTGCCCTGTTCGGCTGGAAGAATCAGCTTATCCAACTTGACTTGTGCAGTCTTCCCCTCCCAGATAAAGTCCTTCAGCTCTTTATTAATTGCTACCCACAACTTCTTCTCTAGTTGATAAAAATATGCCTGACCTATGTATATGACTAAAGGGACTAAACATTTTAACTGCTTGTAGCTTACTATCCATATCCATATAACAAAGCTTCCATTTTCTCAGTTTTTGTATTATCTTTTGTTTAGTCTCTTCCCACATGTCCTTAGCTGCTTCCCACATATCCTTAGCTGCCACACTAGGATCATTTTTTAATCCATACTCCTAAATACTTCATTTTATCATGTCCCCATAAATATGGGTATTCCTGAACCAGTTCATGTGTGGGCACATAATTTACTGCTCTTGCCTTAGTTTTAACTTTATTAATTCTGTATTCCAAAAAGATCTGAAACTGTCCCAAAATGTTCAACAACACTGTAATGTCTTTTTCTGGTTTTGTCAGGCATAAGTTAGTATCACCTGCAAATCAAGCCTGCTTTGCCCCCCTCCACAAAACCACATTGTTCCATATCTATCAATTTTCAGCATAGCTTTTGCAATTCTTTTAGCCATTATAGACAAACACTTTATAATCATGATTTAGTATTGAAATGGGCCTGTATGAAGCTGGATCTGATGGATGTTTACCCCCTTTAGGTATTACAGCTACCACTGCTTTCTTCCAGGATGATAGTACTTCTCCTCCTCTTAAGGTACTATTAAACAAAACCTTCCTGATCTTTATCAGTTTTTTCCCTCCTAGCTTACAAACTTCCACAGGAATACCATCTATTCCAGGGGCATTTACTATAGATTGGTTATACATCGCAATTGTTATCTCATCTCCTCATATCCTAACCATTAGTAATTGAGCCTGATCTACCCCTAACCTTGCCATATTTAATTCATCCATAAACATTTTAATTTGTATCTTTTCTTGATTTTCATATTTCTCTGCTTTATAGAGACTCTAATACATTTCCCAAAATATTTCTAATATCTCTACAGGATCTCTTGTTACCTTTCTTGTTATAGGCTCCCTAGGTTTGTCGACAGCCCTTTCTACTTTCTGTTGCCTGAGTCATTGTGCTAAAACCTTTTTTGCTGCAGTGTTATTATCAAGAAACAGTTGCTTAACAGCAATCGTGCTAAGCTTGTGCATATTATTGAGGTAATCCTTTATTTTTGGCATAGCATTCTGCAGTTGATCCTCTTCTTGTTCTGTGAGATTCCCCCATTCTGCAATACTTTAACATTTGTCAGTTACTGTAAATAATTCTTGTTACTTCTTAACCATAGTACCCTTTCTTTTATTTCCACCCTATTTTTAAACTCCACCTTAATTTTATCCCACCCCATAGCTATATTTCCAGAATAAATTTCTATCCTATGTAACAAATCCTGAATAATCTTCACTACCCATTCCTTAAATTCCTCTCTTTTCAACAGGTAGGTGGGAAAATGTCAATGTCTCCTTTTTATTTCATTACCCTGTGCTTTTAATTTAGCTGTTATTGGTGCATGATCTGGAATAGTTATTAGGTAAGTAACAAGACCTTCAATTAAATGCACATGTTCCTGTGAAATATAAATTCTGTCTAGCCAAGCCCAGTTTTTATATCTTGGGGTATAATATATAAATTCACTCTGAACTCCTATTACTGAATTCACATCTTCCATGCCAAATATTTTTATACATTTCTTCAAAAATCTACCCTTCTTTGTTATATTGTTCTCTTCTGGGCCCCAAGACACATCTTCACTGCTGCAAATCAAATTCCAGTCCCCACCCATAAGTAATATTCCTTGCTGAAAACTGATTATTTATCCCAGAATTTTCTTAAGCTCCATTATAGCAGGTTTTAGGAGGAATGTAAATACATGCCAGTGTAATCCTCCTCCTCCCTTGCCAGTAGCCCCTTATCACTATGAATCTGCCATTATTATCTTTTTATCTTCTTCTATCACTATTGGAGCTCCTCTTGCAATAAATATAAGTACTCCTCTTTTTGTTTGTCACAGGTATTCTGCTGACTAACCTTCATGAAAACCTTTCTTTATCAAATTCACACGTTCAGTTCTTTCTAAGTATGTCTGTCTCCTGTGGCATGGGTATTTGCACTCTATGTTTTTTAATATAGGTCACTACTCTTTCTTGTTTGTATTTATCTGTGAAGCCATTAACATTTAAAGACATTAATGAAAGCATCATTGTATTAAAAAGTTATTATTCCCACCTTTCATGTAAAACACCTTTTTTTGTTAAATGTCTAGTTTCAGCTTTTGTGTTACATGCATACACTGTTTGGCAGGTTGAACCTTTATACAGTTGTTTCTTGTCATATCCATTTGAGTCTATGTCGCATCTTATAAAACTTTTTGTGTTATTGAAAGCCCTCAAAAAACATACACATCCTTATATCCCCCTAAAACCTATTAACATAATACTAACACACACATCTATCTACAAAAGAGATGGACAGCTCAGGAATAAAATCAGATTCAGTTTATTATAAAACGTCACGAGTAAAATACAAACACGCGCCGTCATTTTACGTAAGTCCCAATTCAGACTTCATCAGACAACTAACCACATTTCTAGCTCATAATTTATATCAACTGCAATAAAACAATTAATTCAAACCATCCAATCAGGAGTTGCTCATAAATATTAATTACATACAGCTTATTAAACATAAAACTTTCATATCCCAAAAAACAATGAATGAATGTTTCATAATACACAATAAAAATGTCTATGATTCTAAATCTACCAAACTGAATAGTTAAATAATTTCATATAAACTCACTTATAAAGACAAATATAGTATGTGAACAGAATCACAGCAGCCTTTTCATATAATAAAGACAACAGCACCTTCTAGAGGTCTTCATAAAACATCATTAACACATCACAATAAATAACATAACGTGATATGCTTACAGTCCTGCCGAAAGGAATGCCATGATACAAGCTCATTCTATAAATGAGCCTATTAAATATGTAAATAGAATAGAAATAGAATAAATAAATAAATAAAATTACTAAATATTTGTATTAAATATATATATATATATATATATATATATATATATATATATATATATATATATATATATATATATATATAAATTGTATTAAGTAAAATATATGTTGTACAATGTATATCTTAGTGGAATAAATACGACTTAAAATACTAATTAAATTGATCAATCATATAAAAACTAAATGTAATCCTAAAGTCTAGCTGCTCTCATTTTTAACACTGATGTAAGGGAGACAGAGTAATTTAATCCTGGGGCCCTGAGACTCTGGCTCCCTTACATCAGTGTTAAAAATGAGAGCAGCTAGACTTTAGGATTACATTTAGTTTTTATATGATTGATCAATTTAATTAGTATTTTAAGTCATATTTATTCCACTAAGATATACATTGTACAACATATATTTTATTTAATACAATATTACAATATATATCAATATATATATATATATATATATATATATATATATATATATGTGTTTTATATATTTAATACAAATATTTATTAATTTTATTTATTTATTTATTCTATTTCTATTTCTATTTACATATTTAATAGGCTCATTTACAGAATTGGAGCTTGTATCATGGCATTCCTTTTCAGTTTTTATATTCAGGACAGCATGATTTGGAGCAGTGATTCTGTTATTTATTGTGATGTGTTAATGTGATATTTTATGAAGACCTCTAGAGGGTGCTGTTCGTCTGTTCTATTATATGAAAGCATGCTGTGATTATTCTGTTCACATACGTTCATATTAGTTCCTTATTTTTAAGAGTTTATATGAAATTATTTTCAGTTTAGTAGATTTAGAATCATAGACATTTTTTATTGTGTATTATGAAACATTCATTCATTGTTTAACTTTTGGGATATGAAAGTTTTATGTTTAATAAGCTGTATGTAATTAATATTTATGAGCAACCTTCTCAATTGATGGTTTGCGAATTAATTTTAATTGCAGTTGATATAAATTATGTGCTAGAAATGTGGATTGCTTGTCGCGATGAAGTCTGGAATTTATAGATGAAAAACTTGTTTGTGATTGCTGAAAGGACGCTTGCTACCAAACTGGAATCTGAACCTGATTCCTAAGCATCTGTCCGTAAAAATGCTTTTCTCCTTCCACTCCAGTAACTTTTTGTGAAGATTGATAGTTTTGTTTGCACTGTTCGTTCCTTTGCCGTTTACTATTAACATAATACTAACACACACATCTATCTACAACTTCAACTATTGCAGTTTTCCCATCCGAATAGGACAAAAGTCCTAAACTGACAGCCACATTCACAGACTTGAGTTAACCTAAAAGAAAAGGTTTATTACATGTTGGAAATGCATAGTGCACCCACCTGTGCTTCTAAGTGCTTCGATTTGTCTTTGTTTTATCTTTTATAGCTCTCTCCAGGATGAAAGT
>NC_056744.1:1562614583-1562687083 GCF_019279795.1 Protopterus annectens
GCTTGCACTCACACACACACACAGCCCCCTTGCTTGCACTCACACACGAGCCCCCTTGCTTGCACTCACACACACACACTAGCCCCCTTGCTTGCACTCACACAAACACACTAGCCCCCTTGCTTGCACTCACTCAAACACACTAGCCCCTTGCTTGCACTCACTCAAACACACTAGCCCCTTGCTTGCACTCACTCAAACACACTAGCCCCTGGCTTGCACTCACTCAAACACACTAGCCCCCCTTGCTTGCACTCACTCAAACACACTAGCCCCCTTGCTTGCACTCACTCAAACACACTAGCCCCCTTGCTTGCACTCACTCAAAAACACTAGCCCCCCTTGCTTGCACTCACTCACACACTAGCCCCATTGCTTGCACTCACTCAAACACACTAGCCCCCTTGCTTGCACTCACTCAAACACACTAGCCCCTTGCTTGCACTCACTCAAACACACTAGCCCCTTGCTTGCACTCACTCAAACACACTAGCCCCTTGCTTGCACTCACTCAAACACACTAGCCCCCTTGCTTGCACTCACTCAAACACACTAGCCCCTTGCTTGCACTCACTCAAACACACTAGCCCCTTGCTTGCACTCACTCAAACACACTAGCCCCTTGCTTGCACTCACTCAAACACACTAGCCCCCTTGCTTGCACTCACTCAAACACACTAGCCCCCTTGCTTGCACTCACTCAAACACACTAGCCCCCCTTGCTTGCACTCACTCAAACACACTAGCCACCCCTTGCTTGCACTCACTCAAACACACTAGCCACCCCTTGCTTGCACTCACTCAAACACACTAGCCCCCCTTGCTTGCACTCACTCAAACACACTAGCCCCCCTTGCTTGCACTCACTCAAACACACTAGCCCCCCTTGCTTGCACTCACTCAAACACACTAGCCCCCTCGCTTGCACTCACTCAAACACCCTAGGCCCCCCTTCCTTGGACTCACTCAAACCCACTAGGGCCCCTTGCTTGCACTCACTCAAACACACTAGCCCCCCTTGCTTGCACTCACTCAAACACACTAGCTGCCCTTGCTTGCACTCACTCAAACACACTAGCCCCTGGCTTGCACTCACTCAAACACACTAGCCCCCTGGCTTGCACTCACTCAAACACACTAGCCCCCTGGCTTGCACTCACTCAAACACACTAGCCCCCCTGGCTTGCACTCACTCAAACACACTAGCCCCCCTGGCTTGCACTCAAACACACTAGCCCGCTGGCTTGCACTCACTCAAACACACTAGCCCCCTGGCTTGCACTCACTCAAACACACTCGCCCCCTGGCTTGCACTCACTCACACACTAGCCCCCTGGCTTGCACTCACACACACACTAGCCCCCTGGCTTGCACACACAGACACACTAGCCCCCTGGCTTGCACTCACACACACACTAGCCCCCTGGCTTGCACTCACACACACACTAGCCCCCTGGCTTGCACTCACACTAGCCCCCATGCAATCGAGAAAGACTGGCAGAGAACTAGAATATAACATCAGCGACTTGTTCTCTACCCACATTTCACACACACACACTAGCCCCCCCTTGCTTGCAGTCACACACACGCACACTAGCCACCTTGGTTGCAGTCACTCACACACTAGCCCCCTGGCTTGCAGTCACACAAACACACTAGCCCCCTGGCTTGCAGTCACACACACACACACACACACACACACACACACACACACACACACACACACACACACACACACACACACACTAGCCCCTTGCTTGCACTCACACACACACACTAGCCCCCTTGCTTGCACTCACACACACACACACACACACACACACACACACACACACACACACACACTAGCCCCCTTGCTTGCACTCACACACACACACACACACTAGCCCCCTTGCTTGCACTCACACACACACTAGCCCCCTTGCTTGCACTCACACACACACTAGCCCCCTTGCTTGCACTCACTCACACACTAGCCCCCTTGCTTGCACTCACTCACACACTAGCCCCCTTGCTTGCACTCACTCACACACTAGCCCCCTTGCTTGCACTCACTCACACACTAGCCCCCCCTTGCTTGCACTCACTCACACACTAGCCCCCCCTTTCTTGCACTCACTCACACACTAGCCCCCTTGCTGGTCAGCCAGCCTTGTGACTCAGCATTCCACATCAAAAGCACTTGCACAAAGCAACCCTTTTGGTGCACTAAATTTTTTACACTGTCTTCAGCTATCAGTCCTGCAGAGTTCTAGTGAATATCACTTTACCTGCTGAAATTATGAAAACCTTGCAAAATCATATGCAATTCTTCCTTCAAAGCAGATCACCACAGTGTCTGGTTGTTTTCAATGATGAAATGTGAAGTACTCCAGGGCTGTGCTAAACTGTCTTGTGGGTTAGTACAGCAAACATAATTACTCATGAAGACTTATAAATCACATTTTAGGCAGCCTGGTGAAGATGCATATGTAGCTAATTGGCACCATTTCTAAATCTCACTCATAGCAACCAAAAGATTTGAACTGTCAAGTTTCCACCAAGCTCAAAACAGAAAAAAAAATTTAGGAGAGGACTTTGTCAATATAAATGTGTCTAAATTGTGCAGCCATGGTTTACACACAAAGCACAAAGTTGAAGAGATGCCTTCCATTATAAAGCATAAAATGGAAGTGTCCGGTTTAAAAAATGAACATTTTAATGAAGTTTATCTTTTAAGCACAAACGCACTAAATTTCACAAACTGTAAAACAGCATTAGTTATAATGCATTAATATTTTAGACACCCTGACGTGAATAGTGAAGCAGAGAGCTGTAACATTACACCATAAATGAGACAGACTTCCATTTGTTAAAGCAACCTTATCACATGCATTTGCTGTATTCACCTTGAAGTTAATATTTGTAGTGGTGCTTTGCATATTGGTAGAACCAGCACTGCAAAGGAAACCAAAACAAAGTATGAACTGTAGAATATACAAATGAGCGCTTCATATTAAAAATGTTCATCCTTATGCTTAGATCAAAGTATCATCCTAGTCTTAACTGATGCATTTAACCCAAGACAGCAACCAGTAAACCAGAACACAATGGATAGAAGATCTCCTCTCTCATTCACTTGGCTTAAAAGCAACTTGCATCACTTGCACACCATAGTATACAGGAGACTGATTTTATAAAACAGTAATGACCATATCCACCTATAAACTAGCTGCAAGAAAAGAAAAACCTAAACCACAAGGTTGTATTCCTTAATTTGGTTATGCAATACATACGACTGGTGAATTCAGCAAATTAATCATTTACCTACATTTCTACCTGCATTGTGCATCTGTTTATTTCCCCGACACCCTATTTATTTCATAAGGCCTATAATCACCAGTCTTCAAATGACACAAAGGAGAAATAAACACATTAAGCTAGCTAGAAAAGAAACAATGCCCAGAAAAGAATGCGCATGACATAAAACACCTGCAGAAAGACAGTTGTTTTCAAAGACCATGCATCTGCCTCCACACTGGAACCTTAAAATCATCTTTTCACAATGCTTGAGATTTTCTGAACCTTCACTTCAATAAGAAAAAAAAGTTTTTTCTTTGGCCATCTGAACCCAAGTTGCAGTATATGCTTTACGGAAAAAAAAAATTCGGCACAAATGTAAATATCAAAGTCTGTGAACACTGTTTTTATATAACAAAAAAACTATATGGCTTGCCACCAACATGATGATTTCATCAAATCTGAACAATCTACAAAAAAGCTATTTCAGATTTATTATTATGAGGCCTCAAATAAATAAAGTTACACATAATGTTATAAGGATGAAACAAAGAAGAATTTCCATTCTAAGGACACAAGAGAAATATGAGGGGTCAGAAATGCAACTTCCTGCCATCACTATAACAATCCCCTGCTGCATAAACAAATTATCTAAGAATAGAGCAATTACAAAAAAAATTATGCACACTTACAGAAAAACTTCACATGCCAGTTGTGTTAGCCATGTTAATGCTCCTAAAACTTAATATTACCTTAACTCCCTATGCACGAATTGTTTCCCTCCAGCAAAGTGATAAATCATGAGTAAAGGCTTTTGTGACAGTCTAGTGGTAAACTTAACTGCTTATTAATACCCATCTGTTATAAATAGTATTTTTTTTATGTTAGATACTTACCAGGAAGAGTGGGAGACTAAGGACATTCATTTTTACATGCTCTTTACATCAGGAGTTATGAAGATCTCTGCATACAAAAATTTGGAAAGTTGTAGGGAGGGGTAAATTATGCTGGTAGGAATGTGAAAGTTTTGGAAAAGGATAACCTTTACTTTTACCAAGGATGTCAATAGTTAATAAATTCATCATTGAGAAATGACAGCAGAAAAGTCTTCTAATTTTAAAAACCCCGGCTTCAAAAAGAATGAAGACTTCTTTACATAGTTGCACATAGAAATCAGCAGGCCAGGGTCATTCATTGGGTAGGAATGGGAGGCATGTTAGCAAGAAAATGTGGAACTACAGTATATGCATCTGCCTTTGAATTTTTACATTCTGAGTAACACCAGACAAAGTCATAGTTTTCAGACTAAGCAGGAAAATATTTCAGACTACTTGGCCACACGACTCACAAGTTTAGGTGGTAGGTATGGAGTGCTAAATTAGTTATAGTAACTAATGTATAGTTATAATTATGATAGGCAGAGTTACGTAAGCATAAGACTGAAAACTATTTTTTTTAAATCAGGGAAGAAGATAAAATCAGACAGTCTAACTAAAATTGGGCCCTCACATTTTTCTACAGGAGCTAGCATTACTGAACTTGCAACATACAAGATGTGCACTGACCTGTAGAATACCAGGTTTACAAAAAAAGAAAAAACAAGCAACACTGACTGCTTAAAAAGCAGTAGTGAGATGATGGGCCCCAAGTCTCTGGGGTAAAGCCTTATTGACCTAGTCAGTGACCTACTTGTTAAGTAGTTCTTGCTTTTACTGGTCAAACACAGCATGGAAACATGACGGCCTAGGTTTCTATATGTAATGGAATACAAGATCAATGCCAGTTTTCTCTTGCAGGTTGAAAAGTAAACAATAGCTGAAGTTCATTACTAGTATTTCAGCATTTAAATGCAACGGTCAAAATGTTTAAGTAAACAAGTCAATTATTCCGCAGTTAATGTTCTTCTGTCAGTATGCTTTGACCAATAACCAGATAATTAAATGGCAAACTAAAAGCAGTTACTGAGTCTGAGGGCGCGGTTGTCCTTTAAGGATCCAACTTCAGCAACATCACACTTTGAAAGGGTATGTCAAACAGGTAACTCTTACAAATATGTTTAAGTTATGCGCACTGGGAAATATTACTGAACTTTGATGCACATATTGGCAGGTCATCTGACATTTTTGTGAGATGGCTGTGCAGACATCCTGAACATGGGGTGACGATCCCTATTGATGTGAATGACAGTCCTTCAACAATGTGAATCTGGATTAACTGTTAAGCATATATTCACATTAAAGAACATTAGATGAATTATGCCATGTTTTAAGACATTCTATAAACACAGTTAACCCTCCAGTATCACAATTTGAATGTGTACCACAAAATAAAGTAAGAAAAAAGTTTGACAGCATAACTTTAGTGCAACATAATTTCCCATTACAGAAGTACAATGAATTAAACTTAAACTTCACTTTTTACTTTTCAGTCAAGTGTTTCTGTGGTGCATCATGTCAATGATGTGAATATTCCCTTCTAATGTCATTGGTACAGTGTTCAAATCCTGTGAAGGCATACTTTACCTCAGTGTGATAAAGTGTACTCACTTTAATTGTACAAAATCCAAGCCTGACAATTCTCTACAGTTTATTTTATTCATGTTGTCTTCATATGCTGCATGTTTGTCAATGGACATCAGTGCCAGTCATCAGTGCTCGATGACAGTTCCCTTCATATGGCAAAAACACCAAAGAATATTAATCATGAGCAAAGACTTAGCCATCAGTCATCCAAAAAGAGCCGCTGCTGCTGAACATCACTTAGCATATTGGACATTAACGAAGTCAGAAGAGTACTTTCTCTGCAATTTCCTTAATGGCGTAATATGCCATGTATGATGTCTGTACTCAGTTACAGTGCAATAGGTCCAGAGTTTGAGTCCACATAAGGCATAGTATATCTCTATTCTATTATGTAGCATAATACAAGTGATCTTTCAGTTCTGCTTTACCCAACTAGCAAACAAATGCCTTATAGGTAAAATCATAAATGTTTGACTTTTGGCAATATCTTGCATGGCTTTTGTTAACATTTTATGTGTATGTATCACATTACTCAGTATTACTTTCTACTGATATGTTGTGCCATTTTTACACACCTAGTCTACCATCATTATATTAATGCTTCTGGATTGCCATGATATAGGTGTCTGACTGGCATAAGTAAATACACCAGTCAAGATGTTGATTGTGGCTTTCAGGAGTTAAATTCTGGCTAGCATTATGGAATACATTACTAATATATATTTGGGCTATAAGCAATGATTACTGTGGGAGCACTTCATTATGTACACTTTGGAATACAGTGACGTGTAGTAACACAAGAGACAAGTGTTGTGCATAGACAAAATACATTGATACATATCAAAAAAGAAATTTTAGTTGACAGTATATAATTCCAACTTCAAAATATCACAGCTACTAGTCTCACTGTCAATCACTATGTAATTTTGAATTTACAATTCATTTCTGTGGATTGTACCCATGACAATGTGACCTATATGTCTGCCAGAATTGTCATCACAATAATAATAAGTATGCTTCATCAAAATTAAAGCTATTGTATCATAGAAGATACATTCCTTGCTGTGAAGGGAAACCTTTTAACATAATGATGAAATGCTCAAGTTAAGCCTTGATATCAAGTATATTTCATACTGCTGAGCTCAGAACCTGCACCAAAAGTTAGTTCTACTTTTCATCATTCACTTTTACTAAATCCAACTCCATCACATAGAAAAGCAAAACTGCCTATACATGCAGCATAAACATATTTAGGAACGTAAACAAACCATCCCCTAATATGCAGATGATACTAAAACCTATTTGCCATCTTGTTCTAAAAGCGCTCTGCAGTCACAAAGCATCCCTAAAGCAACACTGCAACGGTATAAGTATATTTATACAAGAAACTGTCCTGTAACCAAAATTGGTCCAGCAGATATAGATGGTATTACTGAGCGGACAACAATCCAAACATAGAGTGCAATTTCCTCACCTGTACTATTTACAGACACAAGCAAAGATAAGGCAAATGTCCTTCGGTATATTCACACGAACAATATTCCGCTGATATAATGCCATCAAGTTACATAAGCATCCAGGCTTCGATATCCACACTGACACTAAGTCAGCCCGACAGCTGTATCATAACACCAATATAAGGTAATAAAAGGAAAGCCCGGAACAACTGCTATTTTTCGTATAAAATGAACGCTCCGCCTATACGGACATGCGCTCATATGGCAAACCCTGGCTGGACCACACCAGAACCTACAGAGGTACACAGACGTATTTCTAAGCTTATCACGATTCAAGCAATAAATATGCAATAATCACTAGTACACCACATATATACTATCAAAAATATAAAATCAGCTAAAACACTACAAAATTGGATAACTCATATAAAAAACATTTAAAATAATTATAAAACTAAAAGCCCTCACTATGGTAACATCGTAATCCAACACAAAAACGACCGACAAATACTTGTTCTTGTCAGCAGTACCAGCGCCGGCGGAACCCTGGACCTGCGACCTAACCCGGATCAACCGAAAGACAGAAAAGTGCACAATTAAAAAAAAAAATGCTTACGAACTACACAGAAAGCGCTTCAAAGTCGGAAAGTGAAAGAAATGAAGCGTAGAGGCATACAACTACTACAACTACTCTCGCAATTGAGGACCACGTGGTTTCAGCGTTCTCCAACTATAAGAAGTTCGGAAACCTACTTAACAAAGAATACTTAGTGAAACACTTCTTTTAAATTTAACCAAAACATAAAATTAACTAATACATAAATTTAAACTAATACATATACAAGATTTAACATCCCCCTACCTTCCGACTCGACGAGTTCACAAACCAAACCGAACAGAGCATAATAACCAGTCAAACTAATAAAATATTATCTAAACAGTGAAAGTAAAATTACACAAACACTTACCTGAATTATTCAAACGATGGAGAAAACACTTGTTGCTAGTCCTTGACACGAAATGGAGCCGGTAGGATTCACTTCAATGTAAAAGAAGTTCCACACAGCAGCTAATCCCTTTTATTAAGAAAATAGTGGGCTGGCCAAGGCAGGGATGACATCACAATGTGGGTGGATCACAGGGGCTTCAATACAGCATGCTAATAAGGCGGTGTTTTCGTCACTTTGGGGGAGGAAACGTTCTGGGATGTACTCGAGGAGCTATGGCAGATGTGACATCATTATTTCTGAGCCGGAAAGAGGTTTTTCAGTTGTTTTCTAAAACGGAAACTAATATAGTACGGAGGGTTAGGAAGGTAAGCTGCAAAACTGTTTCAATGATTTTATTTCAAAGCTGCAGTTATTACTGTTTTTGGCCTGTAGCACATAAGGGGGACATAAGGAAAGAGCAGACAGGGCTAGTGGATTTGGTATCCCGTTGTTTTCCTTTAATGCTTTGACATCAGCAAAAGGGAAGTGTGTAGGGGAGGGGAGATGACTACAACTCCGGCATAACAAAAGAATGAAAATTAGCCACTTAGGTTCATAGGTGTGTACTAGGCTAATGGCCTGGAGCCTTTACAAGCATAGCCCATAGGATTACCCGGGCATCGTGCCACCCGACCTTAGTTCCTAGTGCCAGTGTCGAGTAGAGCCACTGGAGTGATCCCTGGGGTGAATTTTCTATTTACCATACACTCATCAAAATTTCTCTTGAAGTTGGTCAGTGAAGTGCTCTGTTTGACATGTATGGAAAGTTTATTCCATAGCAAGGGCATTCTCTGGGTTATGAACCTATCCCTCCAGCTTGTTCTGTTGATTGTGGTAATGAGGTTGAGGACTCTGGAGCATGTGATGTGGAGGAATTTCTTTAGATGTAGCATTTCTAACAGAGCTGGTTCAGACATGGCTTTGTAAGTCAGAGATTGCCTCTAAGCAGGCAATATGAGCCGGAGAATAGTTGGAGTTTTTTGAATCTGTCCATACAGGACAAGTGTTTAAGGCCTAGAATCCTCTTTGTGAGGTACTTTTGTGGCCAGTCCAGTTGTTGCAGGTGTCTAGTGAGGTAAATACCAAATGGGGCATTGTACTCAAAGACTGGCCTAATGAGGGAAGAGTAGAGGGAGACAATGACCTCTTTCTTCCTGGATGCAAAACCCTTAAAAATGAGATGTGCCACACAGAAGGACTTTCTGACCACAGTGGCAATGTGGTGGTCAAAAGAGAGGTTGCTGTCAACCTCTGTTCCCAAATCTCTTATAACACCTTCTATGTTCAGTGGATTACCATTGATATGGTAATTCATGGGAACTGGGTTTTTCCCAAAAGGGATGATGACACATTTTTGGCATTGAGCGTAAGGCCATGGCTCTGACACCAATCATTGGTCTCAGTGAGGCTTTTCTGTAGGATGTCAACATCACTTGGGGAGTTAATAATGGCTCCCAACTTGCAATTGTCTGTGAACTTTGTCAGCGAGAGTCCCTTCATGTTGGCCTGGACTTCAGAGAAGTAGATACCAAAGAGGAGAGGACCCAGGACCGAATCCTGTGGGCCTCAACTCATGACTGGTTGGCAGTCTGACTTGGAGTCAGCTACTTTCACACTGTGGGTTGTATCTGTGAGCCAGTTTGCAACCCACCTAGTGATATAGGGGTTGATGCCTAGCTTAGTGAGTTTTTCTATGATTTCTGGGTGGGGAATGGTATCAAAGGCCTTGGCCAGATCAAGGTAGGCTGTATGAACCAACTTGCCTTCATCCACAGCTCTGGTGACTGACTCAAAGAAGTTGACCAGGTTGAGCAGGCATGATCTACCCATCACTAAACCAAATTATGTGGGATCCAGAGTTTGGAGATTCCCTATAAATTTGTTTATTAGGTCCATGATGATGTGTTCCACAGCTTTGCATATCAGACTCATCAGGCTAGTGGGGCGATAGTTTCCAGGGTCAGTAGTTGCTCCTCCTTTGTGGAGAGGGATGACTGTAGAGGTGCGCTATTCGGTAGGGACAAAGCATGAGGTGCAGCTGTGATTGAACAGGGCACCCAAGTGAGGTGCCAGTTCACTCTGTAGTTCATGTTGAACATCCAGGGATATTGTCAGGTCCCATAGAAGCTGTATTCTTGGCATTGGACAGTGCTGTTTTAACCTGTGCAGCAGTAATACTAGGTGCCTGGCAATCTGCTGGTATTGTGATTGGTCCTTTGGTGGGGGAGAGAGGGGTAAAGTTGGTACTGAATCTGTCGATCAGTATATTGTCAATATCTGTTGGCTCAGTATAGGAGGTACCACTGTGCAGTAGCTTAGAGCAAATCTGGGTATTGCCATGGAGATTCTTTACATAATTATAGAAGGCCTTGTCACTGTCTTTACTGTCTGCTGCAATTCTGTATTCATACCTAGCTTTAGAGGATTTGATGAGGGATCTCAACTTTTTGTTGAGGCTGATAAGGGATTTTTTCCAGTCCTGGGACTTCTCCTTATTCCACATCAGTTTCCTCCTTCTGTTGTAGAGTTTGTTTATGGCAGGGGACCATCAGATTAGCTTCTTTTTTTGGAGGAGAGTGTCTTGTTTCTATTGGGTATGGCAAGATCCATGCATTTGTGAATGTGTTCGTACAGTGCATTGGTGTATGATTCGGCAGTCATGTAACTATTCTCGATTTGCATGGGTGCCGTGAAGTTAGCACCTCTGTTTTTAGGAGTCAAAAGTTAGCTTTGGAGAAGTTTTTCATGGTGGTTACCTTTTCAGGGGAGTGGGAGGGATGTGGATTTCCAAGGTGATTAGTTTGTGGTTGGATCTAACCAGGGAGGAGTTGACTATTGGTGTTGAGCAACGGTCATGCATGTTAGTAATGACCAGGTAAAGGATGTTGCTACCTCTAGTGGAGGTAAGAATGAGCTGGTCCAGGGCATTGGAATTAATGAATTTCAGGAAACGTTGGGCAAGTGTATTGGTACATGAGTAGTTTTCCCAGTTACTGGAGGGGTAGTTAAAGTCGCCCAATATGAGTGTTAGGTTGGACCCTAATATTTTCCAAGGTGCTTAGGAATGTGGAGTGTGAGTCTTGGAACATATTTGGGGACCTATAGTAGGCTACAACTTGAAACGCTGTCTTACCCAATGTTGCAGCTGAAGTATCTCTGATGCGTTATGTTTGGCTACCTATCTTTTATGAATATGGAAACACAACCAACTTTGGAGCTTCAGTCCATGTTCTGGGGCCAAAAGGTGTGGAATGAGTTATAGCTTGGTAGTGCAGGGGCACTTTCTGCTGCCTTGAACCAGGTCTCTGTTACAGCACAAATGCTGATGTTCTCCATTTTAAGGAGTGCTTTGAGTGAGTGCATTTTGAGATTTAAACTTCTAGCGATGAGCAGCATGACTCTCAGATTGCATTTGTTTGTAGCTGTTATGGTGGTAATTTGGTCTTTGGAACACCACCTAAAACGGTACTATAGGGGTGGCAAGAGCCTTGGCTAGTATCTGGAAGACCAGAGGTGACAGATACTGGCCAAGCCTCTTGCCACCCCTATAGTGCAAGAGCCTTGGCCAGTATCCAGAAGCCCAGGGGGGACAGATGCAGGCCATCTCTGACAAAGCATCGAGGTCTGTCAAGCATGTCATCCCAGGCAGACAGATACTGAATCCCCTTAGAATTACACCAGAAACTTAGCCAATTGGTGAAAACAATCATTTTCTGCTTGTACTGTGGTATCATTCTGGGTGATGATAAGAGGCTGCTCAGGGCTAGGGTCATACCTGCCTGGGTACATAATCCGAGAGCTCATCCATTTCTCTTTTCATGTAGTCCAGGGAGGTACATCTCAGGTCACTCATACCCACATGTACAATGGCAGAGTCATATTTGTACCTGCTGTTGTGGGACCTGAGTGCATGCCTTATGTGGCGGATTGTGGCACCTAACAGGCAGCTGTTACTTTCTCCTTATTCAACCTAGTGAGTGGGACATCAGTGTGCCTCACTATCAAGTCACCTGACTAGTGTGTTGGGCATGCTGTTTTGCCTTAGGGGCTTTGGTTGAGTGGCACACTGTTTAGGAGAGTTATGTGTCTCGTAATTAGTGTTGTGTTGTGGTGGTCAAGTGCATTTCTGCCTTGCAGGTCTCTGCTGTTTGGGTAGATTTTTATTGAGAGCCTCTGTGAAGGTGGGTGTGTGATTTGTGTTTTGTGTGTTCTGGAGGGTTATGTGTTCCATGTGATGTGGTGCAGGTGTTGACCTTCTCCTCTTGGCCAGTTATTCCAGTCTTGGCTGGAGAGTGCGTGGCTTCCAATTTGGGTACATAAGTGCATCTCTCGCAAGTCTGAGTCTAGGGAGGTAAGAGGAAAGGGTTGTCAGTGTACATGAGACAGTTGCTACATTTAGTCACAAAGAGGCAGGCTAGCTACATTCAACTGGCATTGGCTTCCCATTAATCAGGGCTGACTTTAAGAACTAAAACAGCTTATTTAGCACTTATTCACAGATACGCTGGCTGTATATTTTGGTCCGGGACCGTAATCACTTTGGTAATGTTCAGAAATGGTTTGCATTTATGTATATAGCTATTTTTATCTAGTTACGTATGCACTATTTAGATAGATGGTGCTTTTGTGACTAAGGAGATAACGAGCATTCAGCCCACATTCGGGCGGAGAGAATCAAGGCCTGATTTCACTTTTCATAAAGTATTTACATCGACTAGACTGCCAATTGTTAGAGAAAGCATTCTTTTTTGGTCGGATTGTTATACGGATGAAGAATGGAACATTTTGAACTATTTTCTCATTTTTTGTAGCCTGGTTGGTGCAAGTCATTTCCTACGGGCTTATGGACTAGGGATTATTTTGTATATAGTGGCTTATATTTAACATAGGCATTTTTGTTTCTCATATAGGGATTCAGAGTATTATCTTCATGTTTGTTCATTTTTTTCCATGTCTGTTATCCGCATGCTCAGAATGATCCTATACCGTTTTGGCAGAAGGCTAGTTAATATTTGGTTGGTCTTAACATTCTAACACAGATTGTACTGTTGGGGGAAACCTGAACATTGTGTTTTTTCTAACCATTTTTGACCAATTTATGATAAGGTGAAGCAATTTTGGAAACCATTACAAAACTATTATTTATTTTCACATAGCATCTATCCATCCAGCTAGTCAGTTTGGACATTACTATTAATGAGATTGTGAGTAGTCTGTATTATATTGGGACTAACAAGGCATGGGGTCAGACCTTTGTATACTTTATCACAAGTTGATAGTAGGTTGACATTTTATAAAATGGTTGTCCATTTATTTCTTGGGTAACGATCTTGTGTTGTGACAGGGTATTATAAAAATTGGTCATTACATAACTGACAACAGAGAAATGAGTGCTCAATTCTTGTTAGAAAGCTCTTTGTTAGAAGGCTTTTTTGATTATTTGGGGATTGATCAGCCAACAGTAATCACACAAATCTGTCCAGGAGCATGTGAATGTTTATCCCTTCTAGTGGTTGGCATTTACAACTATATTTAACAAGTGGATCTTACAACATAAAACATTTTTTTTGGGGGGGGGGGGTTAGAATTGATGATTTGCATATTCTGCGTGTATTTTCTGTATGTCTTTTTGATAAATCAAGGTAAAGTTTTTTTTTACATTTTTCCTGTCTTTTTGATCCTCTCAGCAAACATTTACATTCCTTTGTGACTCAAATGGATTCAGTATAATATATTTTTTACCAGTAAGCCAGGTTCGAGTATAGGGGGACTATTCTTATAGCATCCTTGACAGTCTGCTTAAGAGATGTTCTATAGGCTCCATTTTGGAGGTATCACATCACAGTTGACTAACAGTGACTTCAGGGTGATTGAAGCAAACTAGCAACTTATGGTCATGGATCTTAGCAAGTTGCTTCAGGGCCTTTGTGCGGATAAGGATGACATTCATGTATTTGGAATTAAACCTATGGATGAGGGCACAAAGGAGAACAGCCAGATTGATCCAGCTGACGGTTGTAATTTGCTCTTCACTCAGCTTGGCAAGAAGGTTAAAACTTTACGTACTATCATTTGGCACCTAAAGCTTTTCAAAGCATATCAAAATCAAAACATTACCCCAAGGGGTTTAAGGACTAAATTACAGCCATTAGTTAGTAAGACAGATGACATATTATTAAAGGATTGGAACATGGCACAGCAACAGGCGTCCATGTCCTTTGTTAACATTTTAGCATCTTATTATGAAAGAACAATTGAAGTCAACATATGTGATGTACAAAAAATATGTGAAGAGTTGCAAAAACATGAAGAACAAACACATTTTAAGGATAATCTTAGCAGACTCTCAAAGGAATTGACTACCTTTGAAAATCATTTGAAAGATAAAATGTTACATAAGTTTTCCAGAGATATGGAAGATTATGAGAGGGGTAGGCCATTTGAGTCAGAGAGAAGTGTTAGGTTTGCTGATGGAACAAAAAACACTACTCAGATATGCAAAAAAAGACCCAGATCCATATTGAAAAAAGGCAGACCACACACCACAACTTCGGGGGAGGAATCCTCCACTACTGACACCGAATCCACATACATTAGTGATTCCCCTGATTCCAAGAGGGGTCGGAGTTCAGAATACCCTTTAGGGGTAGGAGGCACAGGGGGGGAAGCAAGAACAGGGGTAAAAACCATAGAGGCTCTTTTCCAATCAATAGCAAAATAAATGTAGAATGTTCAAATGTGCACAATATTTCTAAATATGTTTTATCATCTGAAGAGGAATCACTGCTGAATAAAGGTCTTGGTTTTATCCCATGTTTTTTTTTTGTGGATGAAAGCATTTTTGTCTCTGATATACTATCATTTTGCAGAAAGCTTAATCTGAAATTGTTTTTTGGCCAACAGGACCATTCTCAGAGATCTACTGAATTTAGATTCTACAAATCCAATTTCATTCCACCCATGGACAAACATGTTGCCATTTTCCAACAGGCAGTTATCAAAGATTTGCATTACCATTTAAGTTCCTCACAGATTATCAGACATAATCTAACAATGGCAGAACAAAAAGCTCTTACAGATCTTAGGGCCAATACTGATATTTCCATCCTACCAGCAGACAAGGGTGGGGCGGTGGTAGTCATGGACTCCAGTTATTACTGGGCTGAGGCAAGTAGACAATTGTCTAACCCCCAGCATTATATGAACATGCCCGCTGACCCCACTCTAAATTTCAAAAAAGAGATTGACAACTTTTTGCAGGAAGCGGTGGATCAGGGAATTATCAGTGATAAAACTAGACAACAACTAATGGTAAAAGATCCAGGCAAACAATATCTTTATCTATTGCCCAAAATTCACAAATCTTTGAGTACGACACCAGGTAGACCTATTGTTTCGGGCATAGGCTCCCTTACGGAGCCATTATCAGCATTTTTGACAGAATATTTCAACTGTTATTGCCACATGTTAGAGCCAGGTTAAAGAACACAACTGAATTTCTACAAATTGTATCAGAGTCTAAATTGGAACCCCACTGGTTGATGTGCACCCTGGATGTTAAATCACTTCACATCAGCATTCCACACTGGGCAGGATTAACAGCATTAGAATTTTGGCTAAATAAGGCCGATATCTACAGTTCAGGTTTCAATACATTGCTCATTTGCATGGGCGAGCATGTCCTTACCAAAAACATCTTCTATTTTAAACATGAGTGTTACTGGCAAATACAAGGCACAGCAATGGGGGCATCTTTTGCCCCAATATATGCTGATTTATATATGGGATATGTTGAGGAACACATATATAATGAGCTACATAACCTGTATTTGCCAGAGATAGACATATGGAGACATTTTTTGGATGACTGTTAACTTGTATGGAAAGGAGGCAGTGATTATCTGGAGGAATTCATTGAATACTTCAATGGAAATAAATGGGGAGCTGAGTTTACAGTGAGTTTTCATAACAATGAGATTCACTTTTTGGATGTCAATTTACAGCGTCAACCAGATACATTATGTACTACAGTTTATCAAAAATATCCACAATGTAACAGCCTGCTACATGCCTCCAGTCTCCATCACAAACATACCATTAATAATATTCCTAAATCTCAGTTTTTGCGTTTGAAGATAATTTGTTCGTCACAGGAGGATTTGACACAATCCCATCAGGATTTAGCCAACAGATTTTTAGCTAGGGGATATGGTGCACAGAATATCAACTCTGCCATGCAATGGGCTAAAAAACAATCCATGGATACCTTATTCAAATACAAACATCAACCTAGGAAGGAGAACAAGGACACCTTGAGAATGGTCACTACATCTGGCAGAAATACAGCATATCTTACTGATGTTATTGACAAACATTGGGATATTTTGAAGGCCAATGAACAAGTGGGTGACCTTTTGGGGGACAAATGCTCATTTTTCTTCAGGCGGGGTAAAACCTTAGGGTCCCATTTCTCTTATTACAAGAAAATTATGCATCAGGATACCATTTATCATCAAACTACATTAACAGGGGAGAGACTGGTTGGTTCTTATCCTTGTGGACACTGTACCATCTGCAAATATGCCTTTAAAACTAAATCCTTTACCAGTAAAAATACTGGGCAGCTGTACAACATCAATTGTTATGCTAATTGCAGAACGGATTGGGTTATATATTTGGCCACCTGCACTTGCCTTTTATGTGGGCCAAACTTCTAGACAATTCAGATTTCGAATGTCAGAACATTTAGGAGACATTAGGAATGCAAGAGCCACCAATGCTCTATATAGACACTCACTGGTTCATCACATGGCTACATTTACTTTTACAGTCATAGACAAAATATTGGGCAACATATCTTTTAAAACGTGGTGGCATAGTATACTAAACATGAAGGAAAGGAAATGGATTGTCAAATTAGGGGATTTATTTCCACCTGGATTAAATGATAAACTGTAGGGTTTTCCTTTCCTCTTCATGGGTCTTGATACTATTTATGAATCTATTAACAATTCTTGGGTTTATCCCAAGAAGAAAGTAGTAAAATAATGAGAAGAATAACAGAAAAGTAGTAAATATGTATAGAATCTATTGTTGTTTGTATTTTTTTTTGTATTCATTATTTAGTATTAGTCCAGTTTTTTCCTTACACAGGAAATGGTGTCATTGGTCTTTAATGACACTGAGTATATACTGCAGTTGTAATACTGCTTTATGTTATGTACCACTGATGAAAGCTATAAGCTGAAACTGGTCTGATTCTCTTAATAAATCTTCACGCTCCCAAGGTGCTGGCTCCCCTTGTGTTTTGTTACAGTTGCTACATTGCCGCAGGATGCCCAAGTTCACCAGGCTAATAGGAGAAAGCACAGGGAACTGACCTTTAGATATCTCTGGAGGAGTGGGCATTAATAATAAGTACTGGAACTGTTTCCTTGTAGGATGTTTAGTGCTGGTAGCACTTTTGTGTGCTACAAAAATTGCTACAAGAAGTCTGGTAAAGTGCTAGACTAATAAGCCAGTAAAAGTGCAGGAGAAGAGATAACTAGCAGATCTAAGGGAAAAATTGAAGAGCAGACTTTTTGGCACCATTCAGAAGCTTACAGACAGTCCTGGATACAGCAAATCTGTATCTGGACTAGACTAGCTACAGGAAAGACAGGAAACAAGCGCATATGTGGGCTTTTAAACCAGAAAGTTGAAAGAGATGGAAAAACAGCCCAATAAACTTACACTTTCTAGGCCAGAATCCACTCCTCTTGTGGTAGATAGGCTACCTAGTGCTTACCACTCACACTGACAAGCTAGACGGCTTCCATCCAACATAGAAAGGCTGGGGGGGGCTCAGAAGCCTACAAACAGCCCATGATACAGCAAACCTGTATCTGGACTAGACTAGTTACAGGAAAGGTAGGAAACAAGCACAAATGCAAGCTTTTAAACCAGAAAGTTGAAAGAGATGGAAAAACTGCCCAAACAGCCAATAACCTACAATTTCTGGACCAGAAACCAGTGCTTACCATGTCCACTGGTAAGCTAGAAGGCTTCCCTCCAACACAAAAAGGCTTGGGGGGCTCAGAAGCTTACATACACTCCTGGATACAGTAAATCTGTATCTGGAGTAGACTAGTTACAGGAAAGGCAGGAAACAAGCACAGATGTGGGCTTTTAAACCTGAAAATTGAAAGAGATGGAACAAACTGCCCAAACAGCCAATAAACTACAATTTCTGGGATATAAACCACTCCTCTTGTGGTAGATAGGCTACCTAGTGCTTACCACTCCCACTGATAATTTAGAAAGCTTCCCTCCAACACAGAAAGGCTGGGGGGGGGGCTCAGAAGCCTACAAACAGCCCTGGATACAGCAAATCTGTATCTGGACTAGACTAGCTACAGGAAAGGCAGGAAACAAGCGCATATGTGGGCTTTTAACCCAGAAAGTTGAAAGAGATGGAAAAACAGCCCAATAAACTTACACTTTCTAGGCCAGAATCCACTCCTCTTGTGGTAGATAGGCTACCTAGTGCTTACCACTCACACTGACAAGCTAGACAGCTTCCATCCAACATAGAAAGGCTGGGGGGGGGGCTCAGAAGCCTACAAACAGCCCATGATACAGCAAACCTGTATCTGGACTAGACTAGTTACAGGAAAGGTAGGAAACAAGCACAAATGCAAGCTTTTAAACCAGAAAGTTGAAAGAGATGGAAAAACTGCCCAAATGGCCAATAAAGTACAGTTTCTGTGCCAGAAACAACTCCTCTTGTGGTAGATAGGCTACCTAGTGCTTACCACTCCCACTGATAAGCTAGAAGGCTTCCCTTCAACACAGAAAGGCTCGGGGGGCTCAGAAGCTTACAAACAGTCCTGGATACAGCAAATCTGTATCTGGACCAGATTAGTTACAGGAAAGGTGGGAAACAAACACAAATATGGGCTTTTAAACCAGAAAGTTGAAAGAGATGGAAAAACTGTCCAAACGGCCAATAAACAACAATTTCTGGGCCAGAAACCACTCCTTTTGTAGTAGCTAGGCTGCCTAGTGCTTACTACTCCCACTGATAAGCTAGAAGGTTTCCCTCCATCACAGAAAGATGTTCTTCGTGTTAAACTGTTGCAGTCATCACATCTGGGTTATCCCTGCCAGGGTAGCCCTTGGCCATTCTGAATACCACTGACTTAGTATTTCTATGTCAGTTGATGTTGCTTGAGGGCTGACGTCAAGTCATCAGTGGTATAGAGGAAAGCAGCTGACATCATTACATCAGTCTTTCTTGCCGTGGAGCCCGAAGCAGAAGCAGTTCGCATGAGTACCGGTTGGCTGCTACCTGAGTTTCATTTCCAAATTGAAGTTGAAGTCTTCAAAAGCTAAATACCCCGTTGGGGTTCCTTTTTTCTTGCACTGACCGATGACAGAAAAAGTTAATAATTGTCACGCCTTTGGAAAGCAAATACCACACCAGGACTTCCACTCTTACTGCATCACTTGTCTAGGCTCAAACCATAACGTCCCTCATTGTCGGTTCTGTTAACACCAGAACTATTCATCATCAGGCCCTTATTGTAGCTAGATATTTCCGTTTACAGTCCTTGAATTCCAATATGGCTTTGGTAAGCCATCCGACAGCAGATCTTCTGAAAAAAACATAAAGATAAAGACAGAGACAGACCTCACAGGACCAAACCTTCCAACAACGCTACCGCCAAGCTGGTCATAAGTCCTCCGGAACGCAGTGAGGCACTTTCGCAACCCCAGATACCTACTTCAGTTAATTTGCAGGCTGCTACCGAGACCCTTTCGGAGTCAGGTATGCTGCAGAACTCTTCTTCATCTAAGGATCCTATGGTCGTCTCTACCTTGGATGGGTCCAGAGCCACTGTGCAGGCACTCGCTTCTGAGGAAGTCCTTCACAACACTGAATCCAGACATAAACCAATGTCTTCTTTCACGGCTACCATTCTTTCTAAAATAACTGAGTTCCTTAGGCCCAGGGGTCAAACCACCCCCAAGAAACTGACTACCAGCCATTCTCTGGTGTCTGATCCCTTGCCTCAGTCTCAAATGCTTAAAATGGCAGAGGACCTTATCATGCTGATTAGGGGAAGCCAAGCCACTCCCTCAAAAAGAAAAAGAGATCTGTCTCCGGTAGTTTTGTCTGAACAAGAGTCAGATGAATCCTATGCATCTGACTATAAAGACAGGCAGCCCCTCTCTACTTGTGAGAATTCTGATGCAAAGGAATCTATTCCTTCAGCCTCTCCCCAGAGGATTTTTCCTTTGGGGAAACCCTGAGTACTTTAAGGGAGCATTTCAAATGGGAGAGTCAAGACTACCCACAGTCTAAAAAGAGACTCAGAGAGTTCCTGGGCTTTCCACAGCACAGGCCCTTAGCCATCCCCCTAGTCCTAGATGTGGTGGATGATGTCTTCCTTGAATCCAGCTTGACTCCAGATGCCCTCCCTCCTGCTACCAAAAAACCTGACAGATACTACAGAGTCCCTGACTCTCACAAATATCTTTTTAAAAACCCAACAGCGGACCCTGAGGTTATTACTCAAGGCTCAAAAGGGGTTAAAGCTGCTTCAGCTAAGAATCTCACCCCCTCAGACAGGGATTCCAGAGCACTGGAAAGATGGGGTAAAAAGTATACACCTCAGCTACTCTTGTTATCAGGGCACTAAATTGTCAGTTCCATATGCTTAAATATCAGCAGCATACCTTGGAACTCCTTAAACAAAAATTTTCCTCCTTTCCTGCTTATGCAGAATCTAATGATTTACAGGAGTTAATGCACTCTGATCGTTAAGTAACTAAACACACTTTGCACTGTGGTTTTGATGCCCTAGAAGCTTCTTGCAGGGCAGCAGTCACTGGATATGTCATTAGAAGACATGCATGGCTTAAGGAACAACCCCTGCCAGACCATGTTAAATCGAAATTGTTGGATACAGCCTTGCACAAAGATAACTTATTTGGTACTAAAGCAGAAGAGGTGTTAAAAAAGATGGAAGAAAAAGCAAAATCTGTGCAGACTGTTAAAGATTTCTCACAGGTACAGCCCCCTAGGTTCAGCAGGCATTTTCCTTCCAAGCACTGGTCCTTTCTTGCACCTAATAGACAGGGCCAGCCTAGGCCCTGTGGAAACAGACCTCCAAGATAGCAGTCCCAGGGGTTGCAAAGATCTAAGCAATGGACTGCCTCCACTTCAAAACCAGGGAGTTCTAAGCCACCCCCTTATGGTAAGAACTCACAATGATTCACCCCCTCCCAACTGCACCTCTGCCCACCATCATATACCCCTAAGAGGGAAACTCTCCTTTCACTCAAGCACCTGGGCAATCATTACCAAGGACCAGTGGGTTCTGAACATTGTATCTCAGGGGTACAAATTCTCCTTCCACACTCTTCCAACCCCAAAAGGGTTCCCATATCTTCCAAAAAATCAGTGGACAGAGGCTCAAAAGCAAAACCATTTCCTGCTCTCCTTGGGAGCAGTAGAACATGTTCCTGCAGAGCAGATAGGCCAAGGCTTCTACTCCACACTTTTTTGGGTGCCCAGAAAAGAGGGCACCTGGCAACCCATCCTCGGTCTAGCCATTCTAAACACCTTCCTGGTGATCCCAAAATTTAAAATGCTAACCCTCCAGCAACTGCTACCCATGCTGTCCAAGGATGCTTGGCTAGCCACCCTGGATCTAAAAGAGACCTACCTTCACATTCCCATCAGGGAGTCCTGCAGAAAATATCTTCACTTCAGGGCAGGATCTCAACACTTTCAGTTCTCTGCACTTCCCTTTGGCTTATCTACTGCTCCCAGAGTTTTCACAAAATGCCTGGCTCTGGCCATTGCTTTCTGCAGACAAATAAATATTTAAATTTACCCCTACTTAGACGACTGCCTTATTCAGGCAGACATCCAGGAAAAGCTGTTCAAAGACCTGGCCTTTGTAAAGGACCTACTAACCTCCTTAGGGTACACAATCAATGAAAAGAAATCCAAACAGGTACCCACCAAAAGAATAATCTTCCTGGGAGCAAGTCTGGACACAGCATCAGAGATGGCATGCCTAACACCAGAGAAACAAAATTTCCTATCAGCTTACTTCTCTCAACTGGCCACCAGGCCCCAGCTTTCTGCAAGGGAAATCCTACAAGCCCTGGGGTTCATGGCATCTTGCATACTCCTTATTCCATATGCCAGACTGCATCTGAGGAAACTTCAATGGTACCTAAAGAGCCTTCGGTATCAACACTCTCCAGATCTAGAAACTCTTTTACCTATTATTCCTTACCTGAGGAAGGAATTTCTTTGGTGGGCAACAGTCTGCTCCTGCAACAAGGGATTGCCTTTATCACCACACTGCGTCGCCCAGACCCTCACCACAGATGCATCAGATTATGCTTGGGGTGCACACCTGGACAGTAGATGTACACAGAGTCAATGAAACCCCCAGAAACTCCCCTGCACATCAATCAAAAAGAGATGATGGGTGTGTAGCAGGCCTTGATAGCTTTCAACCCCCTTCTCTCTCCAGGGGTTCTCCTGATCAAAACAGACAACACCACAGTGATGTGGTACATCAACAAGCAGGGAGAGACTCAATCCTACATGCTGTGCAGGCTGACCATGACCCTTTGTTTTACAGCCTCTTCCATGCAACTACACCTGTTAGTACAATACCTGCCAGGCTCTCTCAACTCCCTGGCAGACCAATTAAGCAGAAAACGTTTTGACCCCCATGAGTGGCAGCTCAACAGAAACACCTTCTTACTACTAACTCAGAAATGGGGAACCCCGGAGGTGGTCCTCTTTGCCTCCCACTCCAACCATCAGCTCAGCAAATTGTGCACCAGGGAGCCTCACTACATGGCATGGAAAGTGGATGCCCTGTCCTTCCCCTGGGTAAACCTCTCGGTCTATGCCTTTCCTCCCCTACCTCCCATTCCCAAGGTACTGATCAAAATAAGGGAGGAAAAACCAAGGACCATTATCATAGCTCCAGACTGGCCCAGGCAGCACTGGTACCCCCAGCTGGGCAGTCTGTCCCCACTGCCCCCATGGAATCTTCCTCAGATAACCTCCTAACCCAGAGGGAAGGGGAATTCATGCACCCCCAATTGCAGACACTCAATTTGGCAGCTTGGGTTATAACCTGACCAATCTGCCATCCTCAGTAAACAGGTTCTGGATGTTATCCAAGAGGTCAGATGCCCTAGCACCAGAAAGTCTTATGCAGATAAATGGAAAAGATTCTGCACCTGGATCCAGGCTAAAGATTCAATATGGCACAGCCCCCCATCCCTCTCATCCTGGATTACTTAGCTGACCTACTACACAGTGGTCTCTCTTTCTCCTCTTTAAAAATTCATGCCTCTGCTATTTCAGCTCATTTTCCCACTGAGCAGCCTCTTTTTTTTCACACCCTCTGATCAAACAGTTCCTCAGAGGGGCTAACAACTTGAGGCCCCCCAGACGGGTACCAACACCAGCTTGGGACCTTAACTTTATCTTGGAAAATCTCACCCTGCCTCCTTTAGAACCAGCTTCTTTTGCAGAGCTAAAATTTCTCTCCTAGAAGACAGCCTTCCTCCTGGCCAGCACTTCAGCCAGAAGAGTCTGTGAGCTGCAAGTACTCATGGCAGTGGAACCTTTCATCATCTTCCATGCAGAAAGGGTATCCCTCAGAACTAATCCATCCTTCATGCCCAAGGTGGTGTCCATTGTGGCTCTCAACCAATCCATCCATTTGCCCACCTTCTTTCCTAACCCTCAAAACAAGGGGAAAGGATTCTGCACTCTCTAGATGTGCACAGACAGCTCAGATACTACCTGGACAGGACTAAACCCTTCAGAAGGCCTGATCAATTTCTGGTTAGCTTTGCTTCAGGGGCAAAGCCATCTCCAAGTAAACCATTTCCAAACAGATAGCACACTGCATCCATTTCTGCTACAAACAGCATGGCAAGCCTCCCCCAGGGGATCAGGACACACTCCACCAGAGCAGCCTCCACCTCTGCAGCTTTCCTCAGAGGAGTCCCCACCAGGGACATCCTGGAGGCTGCCACCTGGACATCTGTTCACACATTTACCAAACATTACTACCTGCCTCTCTTTTCCAAATCCAGGGAAGATTTTGCCTCTGCAGTCTTGCATAGCATGCTAGCCAGCCCCTAGCTTCCTTGACTGCCTCCATCAATTTCCTCAGCTTTGGGAATCTACCCAAATGTGATGACTGCAACAGTGAAACATGAAGAACATAGTATAGTTGTGTACATTTACCATAAATGTAGATGTTCGAGTGTCTTCACTGTTGCAGTCCTGACTTCCCTCCAACACAGAAAGGCTTGGAGGGCTCAGAAGCTTACAAACAGTCCTGGATACAGCAAATATATGTCTGTTACAGGAAGGGCAGGAAACAAGCTTAGAATTTTTTTTATTTTTTTTTTTTATTTTTATTTTTTTTACAGAAAAAGCAGCTAAACACTAAAAACAATTCAAGTGCAGTGCAAGCTAGCACACTTTAGAAAGAAAAAGAAGCAACAGGCACTGAGAATACTGTTCTGTGTGATTATCCATGTTTATATTTTAAATAGTTAAGGCAGGAGATTAATATGTATAACTTTGATATATTTATTGATTAGCTGTGAACCTATATAAATAGCTATTTGTTTGTTTTATAATTGATTTATTTATTGTTTTAAAACCAATTTAAAAAAAGAAAAGCAGGACATGTTAATTAGACCTGCCTGATCGAAAGAAAGCAGGGTATGTGTGGAATCACACATAAAGTCAGTTACAGGTTATGATGTAATATTTTGAAGTCAAACAATGCATTGTGGGATACCTAGAGGTAGACTAAAAAATGAAAATCACATCAAGATGGCAGACCCCATGTGGGTAGACTCTGGAATTACATGTAAAAATATAATTAAATCTAACAAATGACAAGGTAGCTCAGGACTTGGAAATTGCTTTAATTCCACAGTTAAAAAGCGTTCATCTAAAGTAGACATCATCAGAACCATGAATGAAAAAACACCCACACAAGAACCAGTTAGGAAACCTCAAAACTAACACACCTCCGGTAACTAGCCAATCACACGCATTACAGCTAAGACAGCAGACTTTGCATATGAAACAAACAGTAAAATTAAAAAGTCTGAAAATAATCTAAAAATGAGATTGTGTAGAGCTGAAGAGCAAATTGAATCAATGTTAGCAAAGTTATAATCTAGATGTTCTATGCTTTAATTCACTGAAAACTGAAATGGCTTTGTTTAGACATCTGTTGTTTTTTCATATGCCAAGTCTGCTGTTTCTTTAATGATTGTTGTCAGGCTTTTCACTGTAATACTGTAATGATTGGTTAGTTTATGGGGGGGGGGGGGTGTTAGTTCTGAGTTTTTTTAACTGGTTGTTGTGAGGGTGTTTTTTTCATTCATGGTTCTGATGATGTCTACTTTAGATGAAAGTGCTTAACCCTATTGGGTTTTAATTGTGGAATTAAATCATTTTCTGAGTCATGAGCTACCTGGTCATTTATTGGAGTTACTTAGGTTTTTACATACCAGTCCTGGGTTTTTGGCTAATTTTTTTCTGGTGATTTTATGTAAAAATATAAAAAAGGATAGTCCCAAAGCGGTGTTAAAATATTGGAAATATCAAAACAATAAAATAAACATGTTTTTTCAGTCTGTGGGTGTGTTTTTTCTTTAAGTGCTGGTGTTTTGGGGAATGTTTTACTTAGGTGGTGTACATATGTTCTTGAGCTTTATTGAAAAAGAACAATTATATTTGATTTAGTTTCTTCTGGGATTCAGGATTAAATCCATTGAAAAGAGGAATCCTACATAACGTGAAAGAAAATGGGAGCTGTAATTAATAAATCCTGTTTTTTTTTTACTTCAGTGCATTTACTTTGGGTGTTAAAAATGGCACATGATAAAAAGAAGTATGGTGATAGGAATTTTTTATGGTTTAAAATATGTGATTATATATGGGAAGGAATAAAAGGTAAGTATGGAAAATTGAATTAAATGATGTTAAGGAAGACTGAAAAAGTTGGTACAAGAAAATAATGAAAGAATATTTTTTTATTTCCACAAGAAAATGTGGGAAATATCTGAAAGGTGCAGTTAAGAAGGACAAAAAGTGTCTGAAATATTTTATGAAGGGTATTATGGAAACTTAAGTTGGATACATTTCCTTTTAAGGGAAATATGAAATATAAACTATTTGAAGAAAGTGTAATGCATGTAAATTTGAAAAAAAAAAAACAAATATCACATTAGCTCAGATTCCATAAAGTTTGTGGAATCTGGTGCATTCCACCGATGTCTACACAAAAGTTGACAAGCCTATAAAATGCAAATATGCCTCAGTGAACTTAGAATATCTCAGCACAAAACAGAAGTATACAGGAGTATCAGTGCACTAACAGCTTCATCAATTCCATAAGAAAAGTGTGTCATAAACTGTGATGTGCAGTACCAAAGTACATGTACAGAAATCATACAAGCCCAATGCAAGCTGCAGAGCATTTAAAGAAATACATATCTACAGCAACATGTTCAGTACATCCACAAATAACTAGAGATGAGTCTGAAGTTGTATATTAATAAAATATATGTACTTGAAGATATGGAATCCATACATTTTTTAATTAAAAATTAAAAATGGAGGGCAATCATGGCTGCTTCACCAGGGCTAACAGTAGCTACCACTGGGTGTGGGGCGTGTGTGGGGAACACACGTAATGCACACTCTCAAGTAAATAGGGAGACAGAAAAGCAGAAGTGGGGCAAAGATGAAGAACAGGAGTACATAAAAAGGCTATAGGAACAGGAAAATCAGAGGGATAGTCAGATAGGCATGGGTATTTTTTTATGAAAATGACCCCGTTTTTGTTTTGTGTAGAATACAAGGAAATGAAAACAGAGAGAAAGAGGAGGAGAAGAGCAAAACAGCAGGTAGACAAAATATGACAAATATCACCAGACATGACAGACAAAAGTCATAACTAAACATAAGGAGAGGTAATGTACACAGACAGCACACTTTATAACATGGGGAATGGAAAATAGACAAACAGGGTAGAGATGCATACCAGCCATAATGAAATGCAGAAAGACAGATGCACCTATGCATAAGAAAGTGCTGGAATGTTGCTAACTGTGTGGCAGTCATGCCTGCATGTGTATGACTTATGGAAGGTGTTTGTTGTAGCAATAAAAATTGGGACTGCAGTACACCTTGGACATAGAATCCAATTTCCAAGTAGTCTGTCAGCATTACAAGTGTAAGCCAAGCAACAGCATGAATGACCAAGTACAGGCAAGGAGATGCTGCAGAACACCAGCAGAGGACAAAATAGAACTGCTGGCCATGCATACCAAAGGTAAACAACCAAGCACAGTGCCAAAACAACAGTATTGTAGCAAAGCAATGGAGTGGCTGCTCATTACACAAGTAGGTGTACACAACCCAAACATATATGAGATGGAATGCATATGGCACATATATATGCCATGTCATAGGCAATTCAGAGGTGTTGATGTATATGTGTGACCAGCAGTGGCCAAAGAGGACCATATTGGAATGCAAAGTCAACACACATACACACACCGATGACAGAGAGTAATAAATCATAGGCAGTTTATGTATACTGCTATATAAGGAATATCAGATTGTGCAGATTAAATATGACCTAATACTTAGGGTAATACATCACACACAAGTATAACAGAACTGTGGATGAAATGCAAGCAACAGACAGCACCTTGTTTGCATATGTCTTGCATGTATATAATGGGCAAACAGTTGGCACAGGATAGCATTATAACACTGCAGCTATATGATAATGGATGATAATTCAAAGGAAGGCTAATATATATATATATATATATATATATATATATATATATATATATATATATATATATATATATATATATATCATGCATATGTACAAGATATATGCTAAACCTCCAAAGGGGAAAGGTAGGTGGACAACAGTGGCCCACATCAAGGAGGGCAGCCAGCAAAGCAAGTTAGGTAAACTATAAAGCAGGATGACATTTTCTAAGGGGACACATTGCATATGCATGTGTACACCACATAGAGTGGTATGGAAATCCATCCAAGCTACATTGAAGCACATGTCAAATGTGTGTCACATGGGCAGACTGCAGTAAACATGATCATGTACAATTTGTAGAAAGACAATAATGTGAAAGCATCAAATAGGAAAACAGCAAGAGACATGGGTACACAAATTAAGAATCATTAACATATATACTGTCATGCCAACATACTACAAATGGCACAAATACCATCTGTGGATATATATATATATATATATATATATATATATATATATATATATATATATATATATATAAAATGTCACTGACCATGGTTATGACTGAGCAATGGACAGTCCAGACAGCAACAGCACACCACAGGAACATGGAGTGAAGTAGTGTCCACATTGTCAAGGTACAACAGGGTGTCTGTATTGATTAGTATATGTGCAGTGACATGTGCATGTATTAAGTCAGTGGATATGACCACCAGTGGATGAAATATGGGCATGTATGTGGTAATATAAAAGAAGGACAAAGATGGCATTCTGGAATGTTACTAAATAAAGCAGACATTTTGTAGTGTATACACAAGTGGCACAGTGGCAGGCTATGTGGTATGTGAAGGAGGACTGCCCACATAGACCAGTCATGGTAATATGACATAACATGGCACCAACATGGCCAATACTTGCCACACACTAGGCACAAAGCCAGTGTCATAGAAAGCACAGGGGCAAAGACATGTCATGTTGGTGAACAGACATGACACAGCAACCCACATAACCTTCCCACCTCTGTTGTGCGTGAAGTATGGGGACAATGCTGTTTGTGAGTTGCTGTCATCTCACATACATATACAGTGGGCATTCTGTGTTAGAAGCAGAATGTTAACTACAGTAGTCATAAATGTGACATAGGGCCACAGTGTATTTAAGCAATAACCGACAACATGGTGTGGTATATTGAAGATTTACCCACGGTTGATGTGGTTTAATCATGAGGGTGAAGCCCGAGTGATTAAACAAAGGCAACCGTGGGTAAATCTTCAATATACCACAACCACGGAGTCAGTTATTGCTATTATACAATGACATTATTTAAGAAAAAAATACTTACTTTTCTTAAATAATGTCTTTGTATAATGGCGGATTGCTGTTCTTCTGCCGGTTGTGGTGTACTGCTTCTGCATTTTGATGTACTGCGCATGCATATGGGACTTGCATTCCCGTGCATACCCAATACATCAATGCTTTGAAATAGAAGCAATGGAGAAAAGAAAATCTCCATTGCTCCGTTTTCTCTCTTTTTTTTTTATTGTAAAAAAAAAAAAGGTTTTGGGGCAGTTTATACCAGCACAAAAAAGTCTGGGCAATCGGACCTTTTTCCGTTGGTATATTGTGGGATTTACAATGGGCACACTGGTTGGGCTGGCCAATCAGTGTGCACGTTTTCAAATATTAATAGGAAGACATTGTATAACTGGCATTTTAAGATTATGCTGCTTTGCATGCAGAGAACTACACACATACACACAGACAGAAGCCATAGCACACCCGCACATAGAGCAATGTATGTATCACGTGCAGCAGTTCATGGACATCAGCATGAGTACTGCATATTCAATGTGGTACTGTGTGTCATGCTCCAGGTGCAAAATAATGCAAAATGTCACTTAACAATGACAGTATGTGGTCAAACATGTATGACATAAACATAGCAGCAATATGCTATGTATGCACAACTGTGCCAATACAGTACAATTGGTAATACTGCAAACACCATGGTAGCAGCACTACACAAGTAGATCACAAAGACAATACTTACTGTCCAGAGAACCCACCTTTACGGTGCTAAACATCAAGGATAATCTCATGGGCTATGTCCCTGAATGAGTCACAATTGGCCTGTGCCATATCTTCGCAGAAGTTTCCCATCAAGTCCCTTATCCGAGGCCAAAAGACATCAGTACCAATCTCACGGATCTGGTCCCAGAAATGGTCTTCCTGTGCTGCTGGTTGACACCTCTTATGGGGAGCAGCAGGGATGATGGCATGTACAGGTCCAGGTCACTTGTCATCATCATCACTGGCCCCATCGTTGTCATCATCAGACTCTGAGGATTCGGCTAGTGGTCATACATAACTGCATCTCCAGCAACGAAGAGGAGAAGGGTCACGGGTCCCATGTTCTGTTAAGGTGAAACACACATTATGCATTCTAACAACTACTTGAGTACATAACATACCCACGTTGACACAATCCACAGGCAAAACAACATCAGTATGAAATAAGGCACTAAGCTATGGTCATAGGTAACTACAATGTAAGTCAGGAATCAAAAGCATAACAAGAAAAACAGCTGGTGGTATAATCTACACATGCCTGTGCAAAACATATCTGTCATGTAACGCACACTGATGTCCACAGAAACAATGTTACAGACAGTATGTAGTATGCCAGTATGTTGATCCTTTTATCTCTGTATATGAGACAGAAAATATATCGCAATGCGTTACAGGTGTCAGTAAAAAAGTACTTCTCACATCTTGTATCCTACTTGGTGTATGCATTATGTGTATAATCAAAACAAGTGTAAACCTTGCATTCTGTTTCTATGATACATAGTTTCTACTATAGTTTGATCACTTAGGCTATATTTATTAGGATTCATGTTAGTTTCTAGTGTATGTTGAGTAGCTGCCCAATTACTTCTTGATTCTATGGTATCTGTTGGTACTTTCTGATGATATCATAAAGGGGCAAACATATTGTAAGTCAATTCCTTGAGGTACTGAACTGAATTGAATCCCACTATGCCAGGAACGGGTAATGAGGTTCTAGAATATGCTACGCCAATGAAACTGCTCAGCTGTTCTGAGTGTGGTCTGAATTTACCTGCGGACTTGGGCAGCCACTCCATCTGAACAACATAATTTGGTATAGTAGCTCAACCTGTGTAGCAGATCCAGTATTGCCATCAGGGAGCAGGATCCGGCATACAGGTATAGTTGCATGGCTAGACTCTGTCCAGTGCAGGGGCTCCACCTGTAGGACAACACAACCAACATATTGAATTCTCCCCTACCAAGATCAGGGTGAGACTGTGGGGCCACTGAGACACCTGGGGATTAAACATAGTTTTGAAAATTGGACACTGTGAGCTACCCCTACAATTGTTTGGAGGATGGCTTGTATTACACCATTGTGTATATGTGAATGGTTTCAGGTCTCTGCCTTTGACTTTTGTAATTCAGTACATCATCTGTATGTGAAACTCAGTGTTGTAGGCACTTTGGTTTCCTACCGGGTACAACCTGCAATAATTAGGCTCACATATAGGTGGATCATCCACCTTGTGCCCATCTCAGTACTAATCCAGTCAAGGTATAAACTATATAGACATATCTCAACGTAGACTATCACAGAGGTGTGTCACACACTCGAGTTTTCATCATAAACTACAGACATTTGTAGGGATCCCTATGTATGCACCGGATAATTGCAAAAATGTTAAATCTGATGGTTGATTATGGAAGAGGCAGAGATAAGTAAAGAACATAACTGACTTTGGACACAACAATTCCTGCCCACAGGAAACAATTGTGTTCCCAAAAAATAAATTAATCATCACTCTTAGTAGTAATAGCCATCCCGAAAAAAGTATCATCACTCACACAGGCAGTAATATTAGCCATGTTGAACTGACATACATATATATCTGATAATCTTGAGTAACAGTCTAAATACTACACCATTTGTCAATAGTCATAAACAGCACAACTAATTATTTGGGCACATTGGTAGTAAAGTCAGTGTGACAGTTAAGTAGAATTGTCTCTCATCTAGGTTGAGCCATACAATCGCAAACATTACCCTCAGCAAACATGTCCTGCTCCTAACTTATCTGTACACCATTACATTAAGTATATAATGGTATGCACAGGAAATGTATGACTATTGCAGTATCTCATTGATGCATTATGAGTAGTCTTTCATTAATATTAGCATGCAATGAGTGCAAGCCAAACCACTCTTCTAACAATGTTATGACCTGTTTTAGGTAAAATAACGTGGAAATGTGTAACACATACCTCTCTCCCTCTGCTGTTCTTCCAGCCTGTGCATCTGCTGAATGCTCAGGGCCCTGGTTCTCACATGGTCTTCATCACCTGTAAAAGATAAAAACATATGAATGCAACAGAAAGACCGTGTAAGGTCAAAATATTATTGTAGGTATGTATACAATAACAGTGAGCAGCACCTGTTCCCTCCTCCTGACTACTGTTACAGAGCTGGCAAATGCATTTATTGCTGTGTCAAACTCAATACTTTACATATTGGAAGAATACTGCACAACTTGGAAGACATAGGATTCAAACCTTCATCTAAAATCTATGCTCAGACTAGATCCCTAACACTTACCTGCCTAGCTAATCCCTCCTGGGTGTGAGTGTATGGAGTAACTGCAACTCAGTAGCTGACAAGTATGCCTGTGCAGGGAAGGAATAAAGACATGGCTCAGTGCTGTCGTGTCACAAGATGGGAAAACTATATTCCAATGCACAGTATGTGCTGTATATTTGTAAAAAAATACACGCAATCCTGATGACACGGTAGCACACTGGTCAAAGCAGTACTACACATCAGTAACATTTCATAGCTCAGAGTCATGCGCATTGCAGTAGAACACGTGGCTGCAGTTACCAAATACCCAGTACTTCATGGTCATCAGTGGTATGTAATATGTGAAATTGTAGTCTAGGTAAGAGGGCAGGATAGGGCTAATTAAACTGTATAGTGGAGTATAAATTAATACTTCCTAAATGTGCCTGATGTTCCTGGATGTTCCAGAGTGTGACTCATATTACAGGTGTGTCGATCTCCCTCCCTCCCTCCCAAGAACACTAAGGGAAAAGTGGTGCATTGCACTTAATAACAATGACAATTTTCCTAAAACAGGTCATGACATTGTTAGAAGGTGGTTTGGCTTGCAACTCCATGGATGCTAATATCAATGCAAGAATGCTGGAAAGTATGCAGTATATTTATCACTTTCCTGTCTGCAGTCACTGGCACATATTCATAGTAGTAACATAGAAAATGTGTCCATGAATGTGAATTAGTCATTCTGGATTATTTATTGATCATGTTGAGATGTATCCCAGAGTATTTGAGAGCTATGTATCAAATATACAGGTGAAGCTTACCTCTATGGCCCAGTCCTTACGCATTCAGTTATATAAACATATTTGTGCTGTTTAAAGAACATTTACAAAATACAGAGATAGTCTTAGTAGTACAATAAAAATTTACAGATTCCAGCGATTTTCATAATAATGATACAAGCACTCAGCTTTCCTTGTTAATAAGGAGAAATTAATCATAGGCACTAAACAGCCTATAAATGCAAAGTACCTTGCCAAGGTAAGGGAAAACAGCTCCTGTACATTACAAAAAAAAGCACCAAACCAGGCATGTCCAAGGGTCAGCTTCCGGTGATTTCTCCTGTCCACCTGGTGAATCTGGGCATACTGGGGCAATGCAGCAATTGCCTCATGTACATAGACAAACCTCTCCTACCACCCAACACTACAACCTGTGAAAGATGCACTTACATAGCCAAACTGGAAGCAAAGCTTTCTCCACCCAGATTGTGCTAGACAGTCAAGAGGAGAAGATTAACACCCGCACTGCACCTCAAGCAACACATAGCCATTCTAAACTCACACTACCAACACACACACATAGCAACATTAAATCCACATATACGGAGGCCCTTAACTGTAACATGCTCAAGCAACAAGGACCTCTGAAGCTGAAACGCAAACACCAATCACAACCAAAGTGTCACACAGCTCACAATACCAGTGTGCCATCCAGCAACAGCCCCTAAGACAAGATAATGTACCTGACACTTTAGTCAGAGGTGACTCTATAGTCAGGCACACTGATGTCCCACTCACCAGGCTGAACAAGGAGAAAATTACAGTCAGCTGCCTGTCGGGTGCAAGGATCCACCACATAACGCATGCACTCAAGTCACTCCACAACAAGTACAAATATGACTCTGTCATTGTCCATGTTGGAGTGAATGATTTGAGACATACCTCCCTGGACTACATGAAAAGAGACATGGAAGAGCTCTCAGATCATGTGGCCCAGGCAGATATGACCCTAGCCCTGAGTAGCATCCTGCCTTCACCTAGAATGATACCACAATCTTCTTCTCCTTTCGGCTTTTCCCGGTTAGGGGCTGCCACAGCAGATCATCTGTCCGCTCATGATTGGGAGTGGAGTTTTAATGTGTCAAGTTGCCAGCCCGGCGCCCAACCTTCCACAGAAGGCACACACACTCATGCACTCACACCTAGGGCCAATTTAGAGTATCCAATCCACCTAAAGCATGTCTTTGGGATGTGGAAGGAAACCAGAGCACCCGGAGGAAACCCACGCGACCACAGGGAGGACATGCAGACTCTGCACAGACAGCACCCCAGCTGAGGATCGAACCAGAGAACCTCTTGCTGTGAGGCATAGAATGATACCACAATATAAGGACAAAATGATTGACTTCAACAATTGGCTAAGCTTCTGGTGTCATTCAAAGGGGATCCAGTATCTGTCTGCCTGGGACGACATGATCGATAGACCATGATGGTTTGCCAGAGATGGTCTGCTCCTGTCACCTCTGGGATTCAGGTTACTGGTTAAGGCTCTTGACACCCCTATAGTGCCTTTTTTAGGCAAAGTTCAAAGGACAAAACCACCACCATAACAGGTACAAGCATGCAAAATCTGAAGGTAATGCTACTCAATGCTAGAAGTCTAAACCTCAAAATGCACTCTCTCGAGGCACTCCTAAAAATGGAGAACATTGATATCTGTGCAGTAACTGAGACCTAGTTCAAGGCTCCAGAGAGCACTGCTGCATTACCAGGCTATAACTCTTACCACACTTTTCGGCCACCAAACCAGGATCAAAGCACTAAAAGTGGAGGAGTGTCCATGTTCACCAAGGATATTCACACCACCAGGCTAGTTGCCCAATACAATGCATCTGAAATTCTCCAGGTGCAACTAACACTAGGTAAGACTACAATCCAAATTGCAGCTTGCTACAGATCACCCACCATACTCCAAGATTCTCACTACACCTTTCTAAACATACTGGAAAATATTAAGATACAACCAAACACCCTAATACTGGGTGATTTCAACTACCCTGCCATTAAGTGGGAAAACTACTCATGTACCAACACCTTTGCCCAACGGTTCTTGGAATTCATAAACTGCAATGCCCTGGATCAACTAATCCATAGTCCCACAAGGGGCTCCAATATCCTAGACCTGGTCATTACCAACATGGGAAATCAATGCTCCACACCTATGGTCACCCCCTCGTTGGTCAGGTCAGACCATAAGCTAATCACCCTTAACATCCACATCCCACCCCCACCCCTCAGTAAGGCAACCTCCATAAAAAAACTTCTCCAACGCCAACTTCATGCTACTCAATCAGAAGTGAAAAACTTCATGACACCCATGTGGATGGTAACTGAAAGTTTGACTGCTGAGTCCTACACTAAGGCACTGTACGAGTACATCCACCCATGCATGAATTGTGCCATCCCAAATAGAACCAAGATGCTCTCCTCCAAAAAAAGGAAGCCAATCTGGTGGTCCCCTGCCATAAATAAACTTTACAACAAAAGGAAGAAACTGTTGCAGAAAAGAGGAAAATCCCAGGATGCAAAAACCCCCTTACCAGCCTCAGTAAGAAGCTGAGATCCCTCATAAAATCCTCCAAAGCTAGTTATGAAAATAAAATTGCCAATGATTCCAAAGACAACCACAAAGCATTCTATAACTATGTCAAGAAACTAAATGGCAATACTCAGATCTGCTCTGAGCAACAACAGAATGGCATTAAATATACTGATCCCAAGGATATTGCCAATATCCTGGCAGATCGATTCAGTGCCAACTTCACCCCCTCTCATCCCCTAAGTGGCCCATCTCAATACCGGAAGATTGCCAAATTCCGGTAATAACGGC
Organism: Protopterus annectens; assembly: GCF_019279795.1. Lineage (NCBI taxonomy): Eukaryota > Metazoa > Chordata > Ceratodontiformes > Protopteridae > Protopterus > Protopterus annectens. The sequence goes on from NC_056744.1 coordinate 1,562,650,974, forward strand.
CACACAGGTAAAAAACGCACTCTCCAAAGCTAAGAATACAGCACCCATGGAACCAGATGATATCCCAGGTTGTGTACTATATGAACTACAAAATGAACTGGCACCTCACCTAAGTGTCATGTTTAATCATAGCCTCACCTCAGGGTTCGTGCCCACTGAGTGGTGCACAGTTACAGTTATCCCACTCCACAAGGGGGGATCCACCTTGGATCCTGGGAACTATTACTCCATCAGTCTGACGAGCCTGATCTGCAAGGCCATAGAACGTATTGTCATGGAACTTGTAAATAAAGACATTGGCAACCTTCAAACACTGGACCCCACCCAGTTTGGGTTCGTGAAGGGCCGATCTTGTCTCCTGAACCTGATTGACTTCTTCGAATCAGTCTCCAGATCCGTGGACGAGGGTAAGGCAGTCCACACAGCCTATCTGGACCTCGTCAAGGCCTTTGATACCATCCCCCACTCTGGAATCACAGACAAACTTACTAAGCTGGGCATTAATCCCTACATCACTTGATGGGTTGCCAAATGGCTTACTGACAGAACCCACACTGTAAAAGTAGCTGACTCCAAATCCAGATCCAGACAAGTGACAAGTGGAGTACCTCAGGGTTCAGTCCTGGGACCGCTCTTGTTTGGCATCTACTTCTCTGAAGTACAGGCCAACACTAAGGGACTCTGGCTAACAAAGTTTGCAGATGACTGCAAACTGGGAGCCATTATTGAATCCCCAAATGATGTGGATACTCTACAAAATGGCCTTACAGAAACAGATGCTTGGTGCCAGAGCCATGGGCTCAAGCTCAATGCCAAGAAATGTATAGTTATCCCCTTTGAGAAAAACTATGTACTCATGAATTACCACATAGGTGACAGTACACTAAACACCGAAAGTGTGATAAGAGACTTAGGGACACAGGTGGACTGTGGTCTCACCTTCGATAACCACATCGCCGCAACAGTCAGGAAAGCCTTCTATGTGGCACACCTCATCACTAAGGGCTTTTCATCCAGAAGAAAAGGAGGTCATTGTCCCACTGTACTCATCCCTCATTAGACCCATTATACAATACAACACCCCATTTGGTATGTACCTCTCAAGACATCTGCAACAACTGGAAAGGCCGCAGAAATACCTCACTAAAAGAATCACAGGCCTAAAGCAGATGCCCTATGCTGACCACCTTAAAAAACTCAAGCTATACCGCATATTATCTACTCAGAGGCAATCTCTGCTTAACATGCAAGGCCATGTCAAACCCAGAGCTGTTGGACATGCTACACTTAAAGAAATCCAAATCCCTCAGAGCCACATGCTCCAGAGATCTAAACCTTGTCATCACAATAAACAAAACATGCTGGAGGGATAGGTTCCTGACTCAGAGACTCCCCAGACTCTGGAATAGACTGCCCATACATGTCAAGCAGAGAGCCTCTTTGGACCTCTTCAAAAGGAACCTTGATGATTGGATGGGAGAAAGGAAATTCACCCTGGGGATCACGTCAGTCATCCTGCTAGACAGGGGTTCGGGGAAGTAAATAGTGTGGGAGGAAATAGCCAGTGAATTGTTATGGCTAGGCTTGTATAGGCCCTAGGGCTGATAGCCTAGTACCAACCTATGAACCTATGTGACATCTGAACACTACAGTCATACACCTGAACAAGTTAACTGTATACATGCCCAAGCAGGTATCTCTGCAATCAGTTTCAAAAATGTACTAACAGACATATCAAAAGGAAATCTATAATATCCCATACAAGGATTCAAACTCATAGGTAGCCCTGCCTGATGTATGTCAGCTGATTGATTTACAGGTTAACCTATGTGACAGCACAATTCCTTCTTCTATAATGAAATACTGTTGGATGTGTCCGTATTACTGTGGATAAAAGGAGTATGCACCCATCTGATACTTGAAGACTATAGGACTTCATGATACGCATACAGTTGAGATGTGTAACAGTCACACTGTAGTATGTTTTTCAAAGTCCAACATCTGGTAGACATCCCGACTTGCTGTGCATGTATATTCATGACCATGAGTACAACAAACATTTACTTAACGATACTATGATTGCTTTACAGTGTAGAGAAATACATGCCTTTGATAGAATTGTATCCCAATTCTACCGTACAACCTTCTGCCATGCCCTAAGTATGTGGTAACAACAAATAATGAAAAGCAAAAAACAAACCACTTAAGAGGACAAAATCAACGCTTTGTAAATAAAATTGTAAATAAATGCAGAACCAAGGAGGCGATAAACACAGCAGGATAAAAAGGTCATGCCAAAGTATGGTTCACAATATCCTGAGCTTTTGGCCAAGTGGCAGAAGATCAACCTAGAGACAAGTATGAATTATATGCGCTTACTTATTGAGTTTTTCAAACCTACTCAAGAGATTTTGGTTAATGATTTACAACGACTATTACAGCAGAAAGTGAGTTACATCATTTATTTGATGAAGGGGGGTATGGCAAATGTTTTCACAATCTTACGAATGCAGAACAGCAAGCCCTCACTTTGATAAAGGGGGATAGTACTATTGTCATTCGACCTGCTGATAAAGGTGGTATGATAGTAGTAATGGATAGAGAATACTATTATAATTCAGTTAAAAATAGGCTTGGAGAAGGCGATGTATACCATAAAATAACTTCAGGATATATTAGCTCTATCATTAGGAGCATTCAGATAAGGTTAAATGAGCATTTAATGAGTTATTCTATTATTATAGAGTTGATGCAGTTTCTTACAGTATATTCCCCGACTATACCCATGTTGCAAGCATCACCAAAGGTGCATACAAGTTTGGTTGACCCACCCTTTAGGCTTATTGTGCTAGGTAGAGGGTGGGCAACAGAACCATTTTCAGTTTTTATAGAGAAACGAGTGAGACCTGCCTTAAACAAATCTGACATTATATTAAGAGACACTAAACATTTTCTACAGAATTTGTATAAATATACCAGTACAAATGTTTTAAGTGAATCTGTTTTGTTAGTAACCATGGACATAGTGTCATTGTTCACTGTTATACCCAATGAACAAGGTACTGAGTTCATGAGAAGTTATTTGAGACAGAGTAACAGCTATGAAGACAAACAAATCAGACTAATATGTAGTTTTATGGAAATAATACTGAAAAATAATGTTTTTGTCTTTGAGGGTCAATACTATTTACAACAACATGGGGTAGCCATGGGTACTAGCTGCGTTAATAGTTATGCAGACTCAGTTGTGGCACAATGGGAAATTGAGAAAGTGTTCTGCACTGATATTTTTACTAAATTTGTTAAATCTTATCATTGTTTTGTAGATGACTTGCTTTTGATTTGGGAGGGGACCGAACAACGGTTAAATAGTTCTGTGGAGTTTCTACATACTACGTCTGACTTCCTTAAATTTACTATAAAGTTTTCATTGGATATGGTTGAGTTTCTAGATGTCATGCTTATTAGGGAACAGGATCTATGCTTTACTACTTTTATAGGAACCATATTTTACATAGAGAGAGTATGCACCCTAGAAGGACTTTTAAAAATGTGGTTAAAGGACAGAGCATGCATATGTCGAGATTACAGCATAAGGATGAGGGATTTTACGAAGGAACAGAACAACTGGGAAACATTTTTGGAGCTAGGGGATATAAAACTAATGAGACTAGGCAAATATTGAATGAAGTGACGGATATGAGAGAAGGAAGGGCGAAACCATATTTTAGGCAAACATATTTAGAGGAAAAAGGTGTGACTAAGTTTAATAAGGAGGGATGTGGGCAAGTTAAGTATACTATGTGTTATACTAGCAATTTTAATAGTATTAACAGGTCATTGAGAGGAATTGGCCTATTCTTCTAACAGATGAGAAGATTGCTAAACTTGTGGGTACTAACCCAAATTACTGTTACAACAATTGCCAATCTAGGAAAAAACTACTTTGTTATACTGATAGGGGTGATGATATGAGTAAGATACGTGAAGGGACACATCCATGCGGTAAATGTAAATACTGTGAATATATATAGACCCAGAATCCTTGGATTTTTTTACACCCGGACAATGGGAAGTTGTACAAGTTTAATGTGAGGGCCAATTGTAATACTAAACACATAGTTTATATGGTGAGATGCATATGTTGCTCAAATATTTATATAGGGAAGACAGATCATACTCTCAAAGAACTTGTGAGAGAACACTTATATAGTGTTAAGAATAGAAATAGGAATAATGCTATAGCTAAGTATGTTTTGAATACTAGACTTGAACATGATTTTAAATTTAGAGTAATTGAAGTTATATATGAAATGGCCAGAGGGGGGGATATTGAAAATAAAACTGAAGAGGCCGAATTAAGATGGATTTTGAAACTTAGGGCTGATAAGGGTGCTGGACTTAATGAAGTGGTCTTTATTAAACCTATACTAAAAGCTAGGGGTTTGCCCAGTTGATTTGTGCACATATGAGTTTGCATTTTAACTATAGTAAGGACTGCATATTTGTTATACATCTAACAAAGTGTTATATGTCTTTAAAGGAATATGGAGAATGATGTCATTGATGCATGGGGGGATGATGCATATGACTGGATGCTTTAAACTTGAAGTGTTTTATAAGTGTATGTTTTATTGGTGTATGATATTAAGGACCGAAGAAGCCACGTTGATGTGGTGAAAGCACTTACCTGAATAAAGTACAATTTGGTTTTATATACTCGCTGTGCTTCGTTTTGCCTATTAGTATTTAATTTTATTGTCTTGGTATATTTTGCTACGGCAATACGTTTACCCATGGACTGCTTTTGCTTGGTTATTGTATTTTTTGTATTTGTTTAAGTTTAGCAACTGCAACATCCAACCACTATCAGTATCTAGTGATGGCACCCTTCAACAACATGTTATTAGTATTTGTGATCTCGTAAAAGTATCAGGAAAAAAATTTATAGTTTATAATATTTACTGCTATTCATTTGGTTTGGAACTAATTATGTGATTTCAGATGGACTGCTTTCTGATTTGGATTGTTATCAGATGAAGAGTCTGAAAACTTTGTTTATGTGTTTTCATGAATGTTATTAATTCATATTTTCATCCAACATTCATTTATTGTATTCTGAGAGGTCTATCATAGGCTTTATGTTGTAGTTAGATGGCGTTTTTGAAAAAAATTTATTATGTGTTTTTACGATTAGAATTTGATAATTCCACTAGGAAATTGAACATCATTAATGTAATAGGAATTCATATGTATTTATCATTTACTTAGAGTAAGCACTCAGGTCAATGTTTAGATAAAAAACTTTTTAAAAAATGTACATTTTATTTGGTGTGTTGAGCTGAAGTGTCATGTGACACAATGACATCATGTGATTATCTTACGAACTTGATTGGTGTTCAAAGTGTTTTAAATAATGATGCGAGAGATTTGTTTTAATTTACTTGTAACTGAAGAAGCATTGTGGAAGCAATGCAAAAGCGCTCATACTTATTAAACTTCGTTCCTTTTTATTCTGCTGTGTTTATAGCCTTCTTGGTTCTACATTTATTTACAATTTTATTTACAAGGAGTTGATTTTGTCCTCCTGTGTGGTTCATTTTTTGCTTATCTTTTATTAAATTATCATGTATGACATACATTTATATAAATGAAAAGAAATCCTCCCGACACAATTTCAATTGCAAACATTATACATTAAGGACCATGCTAACAACTGTAGCTGCAAACATTATACATCACTTATAATATATCCAGTCATTGTCAGTCAAACATTACATAGTTTATTCAAATCCTACCTTCTTTTAAACCTCCTTCCTCCTCTACATATAATTTTTTACAAGAAATATCTTTATTAAATTATCATGTGTGACACAGACAATCTTACATCTATATAAATGAAAATAAATCATAGCCACACAATCTCACTTGCAAACATTATACCTTACAAACCATCTCAACACAAATGTAGCTGCAAACATTATATCACTTTTAATATATCCAGTCATTGTCAGTCATCCATTACATAGCTCATTCAGATCCTGCCTTCTTTTAAACATTGTTCCTCTTCTGCATGTAGTGGTCCCACATTTCTCATTTTTTCCTGTGTAATTTACTCCTACCCTTTTCTAAAGATCCCAGTTCCAGTTGTTTTATCTCTGTTACTATCTTTGTTACTTCTAGTAAAGTTGGTTTAGAATTTGATTTCCATTTTCTAGTTATTGCTTTTTGGCAGCCATCATAGTTAGGCTCAGCAAGGCCTTACTATGTATAGGCAATTCCAACTCTGTCTCACAGTTCAAAAAATCATTTCCCTAGTCACTCCAATTTGCTCACCCAGCATCTCCAACAGAGCAGTCTACAGGGAATCTTTAAAGTCAGCCAACTCATTAAACTCCCAGAAAATATGTCCCCAGTTACCTCTTTCTTCCCCATCACATCTCTAACATTTGCTGTCTACATGAGGAAAGATTGTCTGGAGCCTGCTTGGGGTATAACAATATCTATGTAAACACTTCCAGGCAAAGATCCTAAATCTTCTAGATTTTGTTGATGTTAAAATTAGGTTGTATTTTCAATATTATATAAAACAAACCTATTTAAGAAAATCAATGACAGGAATTGAACCCAGTCACTTTGCCTTATTGTTTAACCATATGAGCTATTTTACAGGACAACTACGTAATTGCTCTAAAAGGAATATTTAAGATATGTAGGTCAAAGCTTTATGTGTGTGTGTGATGTCCATAGGGATGTACAGATACCCTGGGGATTATCATACTTACTGTATGCATCCACTGACTGTCTCAGCACCTCAGCGACCCTCCGGTGAAGATCCACAGCATACCTCTGATACAGGTCATCATACCGGGTGCAAACCTGCACTCCCATCCAGTAAATCCCAGTGCAATGTCAGTGCTCCCTCACAATCTGGTTCCAGATCTCGATCATAGCAAAGTTCTGTGGCCATGCTTGCATGCATTGCTCAAGTCCAGTGTAGATATTGAGTATCTGAGTGGTCTCCCCCTCAGTCCAATCTGCACCCGGACATGCCAAAGCCTCCTAACAGTAGCCATTTTGATGATTTATGTCAGAATAACAAGCTTCCAAAATTTGCTTAATGAGGTCCCACTTGGTTTGCTGGTAGCAATGGTCTTATGTGTAAATTTATCAAAATTATAATATTTTAAAAGTAATGCTTATAGGATGGTTTCAGGCTATTGGAGCTTGATGGACACTTGTCACAGATGGTCGCATTTAACAATAATTATTGGGCAGTTGCACAGAGCACCTTCCCCTTACGCTGAGCTATTGGTTAATGCACTGAATTTCCAGAACTTGTGTGGACATGCACAAATGAGATTCTAAAACCATAAATGATAATCAACCTTATTAATTATATATGGCACAAATGAGACTTCAAAACTATGTGCACATTGCTGGTCTTACTTTCAGGTATACCTGACTTACAGGTAGCTTCAAAGGTAATGTGGCACCTGCTGCCTGTGCTGTGGTGGGATATATTTCTCTTATTATAGACCTATCGCATTATTACTCCTTACACAGTCAGACGCTGTCCAGTTCGATTCTTAGCTAGAGCGTCTTCTGTGTGGAGACATGCGTGAAAGGGCGTACCTTCGTTAAAGGTTGTGCGTCAGGGCTGGTAACTCGGCACGTAAAAATCAACTACCAGTCATTAGCAGAACGGAGTTCTGCTGTGGCGACCCCTAACCGGGAAAAGCCGAAAGACACAACAACAACAACACAAATATATTTGTACATGTTTATATTAATGTTTTTAGGAAAGATTGCCTGCAATATCAAATGTACATGACTTACTGGAGGGATGTAGGATTGACCTGTATGCATATAGGTAGGTACATCTGCATTACTGATGAGCAGGGATTCCACATATGCATTTGTACAGATGTTGCATGTTCACTGATTATGTTATAGATATTCACTGATGTTTAATAATGCATGTATTATAAACAGTGCCAGAATGAAAATATATCCATGTTCATGTGTGGCTGCCTTGTACTGTCTGTGGTATGCTTATGGATAATGATGCTTTCTGAGATCTTCCATAAGTTGCCCATTTGCTACTGTACAGATACTTTCTGATAATAGTAATATAGTAGTAGTAGTTAGTGCATTTCATGTCATACAGATGAAATGGGATGTCACTAACTACTCCCTGTTGATTGTGTTGATATGTAGCGATTTGTGCATTGCAGTTCATGTTACTATGACTGCTTGTTTTCCACAAGTTTTCTGTATAGCCTTGTGTTGCATACCATCTATTGACAGTACTTGTCATTATTAGGATGTGTCTCAAGAACTATGATTGTATATGACAACTATCCAATACTACTGGTTTACACATAGCCATAATGTTATTTATTTATTTATTTCATTAGTTAGCTATTTGACATTTGTTTACTGGGAAAGTCTGACCAGGTATGAGCCCATTTTCAGCAGAGACCCAAGGAGAAAATCTCTACAGTACACATTAAACAGAATTAAAAAAAATTGAACAGTGGTTACAAATGTTAAGAAAATAACAAAGTAGTACAATTTGTGACTGCAATAAAAGAAAATAAACAAAATATAAAGCAAGCAATAAAGTTGACCATACATTATATACAAGATAGAAGAGAGTTCCTAATATGCAAGTTACATAATGATGCCTGAAAAATATACAACAGAATAAGTTATTGTTGTTGGTCTTTCGGCTTTTCCCGGTTAGGGGTCGCCACAGTGGAATTCCGGTCCACTAATAATTGGCAGTAGATTTTCACGGTGCCAAGTTGCCAGCTCGACACCCAACCTTCAATGAAGGCACGTCCATTCACGCATGTCTTTCGGAACGCCACTCGACCTGGGGGAGGACATGCAGACTCCACAAAGGAGGCATTCCCCACAATCCAGCCAAGAATCGAATGGGAGAACCTCTTGCTGTGAGGCAACAATGCTACCACTGCACCACCGCGGATATATAACAGAATAAGTAATAGGTCATAAAAGCCATATACTGATGAGCATGTTAATGTGTAAAGTCCATTTACACTGTACTGAGTATGCAGCACAATGGTGGTGGGGTAGGGTTACCACCTGTCCCACTTTGCGAGTGACAGTCCCTCTTTGGGCAGTTGTGTCCTGCAAAAAAATTGTAAAAATGGCAAATGTCCTGAGATTTTAGGACAAAATTATTTCTTATATTTTATGTAATAGTTGCATAAAACAGTTATTCTGTATCTGAAACACCTAAATGTTATAAGAAACAGAATAAGCAACTAAAATGCTACAAGAATAAGCTTTTATTAGGCAAAAAAGTGAAATTATGTCCTTTGTACTAGCCATGGGTATGTCTCGCCCTGCAAAATCTGATGTTTGCACCAAAATTTTCCCACTTTGGGCATTTGAAAAGGTGGCAACCCTATGGTGGGGTTAGCCTACCTGTATTTGTGATAGTGACTGTAATGGGTTCACATCCCACATGCAACCTCTACAGATATCACAAGTTATGATGCTGTTCCATATGGTACCTATTCAGATGTTGTTTTCATATCAGCTAGGTTATTTACAGCACAGGGACTATTTTATATAGTTTTACACTGCACATAAATGGAGAGAATGTCAATTGACATATGCTGTCGACATAATCATGTCATACAAGTACTAGGAAGAAGTGGAAGGGCAAATCAAGAAATAGGCACTAAATTTTAAATGATGTAAGCACGCTAGTCTGTCTTTATTAAAATTAACTTCTTCAGACAACAAGAGCAAAGTAAAGAACACAGTTTAAATAGCCCTCCATTAAATCATGTGACCCAAAAGGAAATTACATCACTGAGACAAATCTTTAGAAACAGCACCATCTCATGGTTCAAAAACTGAACTACAACTAACTAAACAGTCAATTCATTCATAAAAATAGCTGACTACCATCAAATATGATAGAACAGAAAAAAAACATTAAATTGAAATTTAGCCATAAAAACCATCACATATAAACACTTAAAACCAAAAATATTACCTATCAGTGCCTTCAACTTTAATAAGCACTGGATTGAACATATATCATTCAACCCCGGAAAGCTATAAGCATTTAATTGAACTTGCCACTTAAGCTCACAGCATTCGAGTTTAAGAGTCCAAGGAACCCCTCTTTCCTCAAACGAAACTTCATCAATTATTTTAAATCTAAAATGATGTTTTGGGAAGGTCATAATATGCCTGGCTAGGGCATTATGAAAATGCAGTTTATTAATACTATAAATGTGCTCATATAACTGTTCTCTAAATCTGCGTTCTGTTTTACCTATATAAAAACTTTCGCAAAACAAGCACTTAGCCAGATAAACAATGCCTTTAGAGTTACACTTAAATCTACCCTTGATCTTGTAATTGGTATTACAGACCTTAAAATTATTGCCAGTATCAACATATTTACAATAAGGGCAAGCTTCGCACTTAGACATGCCAGGGCATCTAGTTAAAGGAAATTTCTTAGAATCAAATAAACTTTTAAAATTCATACCTTTCTTAAAAAACAACCCTGGGATGATCACCTAACTTCTGTTTTAAATGAATATCATCCAACAATAGGTTCCAATTTTTATGTAAAATGGCCTAGGTCTGAGGCGTCCGTGGTGATGGTCTGCCTTGGTTGTGGTTTGTGGAAAGGCAACCCTCTGTTGGTGTGGCAGGCCTGAGCCCACCACAGGAATTCTTTTTTCAGGCATGGAATAATTGGTATCATGGTTTCTAGACTGTGTCTGTGTTGAGACCATACATTCCTTAGGTACCATTGTAATTTTCTCATATGCAGCCTGGCATGTGGGATCAAGATTATGCAGAATGCCATGTAACCCAGGGCCTGCAGGACTTTCCTTGCAGTAAGCTGAGTTTGTCTTGTCAATGTCATGAAGTAGACTGGTAGTTGCTTTTGTTTTTCTTCTGTGAGAAAAGCCATCTGAGTTATTGTGTCCAGTTCTGCACCCAAAAATGTTATCCTTTGGGATGGCACTAGTCTTGACTTCTGTATGTTGACTGTGTATCCCAAGGCTTGCAGTAGTTGTATGACATAGGCCAAATCCTTTATTATTTTTGTCTTGTTGTCCGCTTGTATCAGGCAGTTGTCCAGGTATGGGTAGATTTGAATTCCCTGAAGCCTGCAATGTGCAATTACTGATGCCAGGCATTTCGTGAATACTCTGGGCGCAGTAGATAAGCCAAAGGGCAATGCTGAGAATTGATAATGCTCTGATCCTACAAGAAATCTGAGGTGTCTTCTGCAATCTGGTCGTATAGGGACGTGCAGGTATGCCTCCTTGAGATCTAGAGTCACCAGCCAAGACTCCTTGCCCAACATGGGAAGAAGTTGCTGTAGGGTCAGCATCCTGAATTTTGGTACAATGAGGTATGTGTTCAGTGCGGACAAGTCGAGAATAGGCCTCCATTGAGTTTCTTTTCTTGGTACAAGGAATAGTCTGGAGTAAAATCCTTGGCCTTGTTCCATAGATGGTACCTTTTCTATTGCTCTCATCCTTAGTAAGTTGATGATTTGTTTTAGAGTCTCTGACTTCTGGCTTGGTGGAAGGTTTGGCATTCCTCTCTTTTTTGGTAAAGTGTGGAAGTGAAACCTGTAGCCTTTGTCTATTGTTTGCAAAGTCCATTTGTCTCCTGTAATGCAATGCCAGTTTTTTGAAAATAAAGCTAGCTTTCCGCCCAAGGGTGCTTCCAGTTGTTCCCTGGTAGGCGGAATCAGAGCCAAGTCATTGTGTCTGTCCTGTGGAAGTGGTTGCAGTCGCAGCTGTGGCGGTACTCCTCCGGTTGGCAGGTTGCCACTGACGACCCCTGTAGGCGCTCCTTGATTGACCTCTGCCTCTTGGGCGTCTATTTCTGCCTCTCTGTGCTCTGGAGGTGTCTGGAAAGGACCAATTCTTTGAAGGCCAATTTCTGCTGAACCTCGGAGTTTGGACCTGCAGAAAATCCTTGACTGTTTGCACAGATTTTGCTTTTTCTTCCACTTTCTTTAGAACCTCCTGTGCAGGGGAGCCAAATAAACTTTGTTTCTCCATAGGGGCATCTAGGAGTTTTGACTTAACATGGTCTGGCAAGGATTGCTCTTTTAGCCAGGCATGCCTTCGAATCACTGCTCCAGTCATAGCTGATCTAAATGAAGCCTTCAGTGCATCATAGCCACACTTTAAGAAATGGTTACTGACCTGCTGAGAGTTGTGTACCAAATCCTGAAGGGACTTACGGTCTAAAGGTTCAGGAGAGGAAAGCTTTTTATTCAGCTGATCTAACAAAAATTCCTGGTACTGTATCATGTGAAATTGACAGTTTAAAGCCCTGGCAGAAAGAGTAGCAGATGTATAAACCTTTTTACCCCATCTCTCTAATGCTCTTGATTCTCTTTCAGAGGGTAGGGGTTTTTTGGCAGAGGCAGCTGCAACGCCCTTAGGGCCCTGAGAAATGGTTTCTGGGTCTGCAGCATGGGCCTTATACAAGTGGAAGTGAGAATCCGGGACCCTGTAATATCTGTCAGGTTTGGCAGGGCCGGGAAGAGAATCAGGGGCAGAACTGGCATCATTGTATGCATCATCAACAACTGATAGTACAGGTGGTATGGCTAAAGGCCTATGCTGTGGTAAGTGTAAAAAAGTCCTTAGCCTTTTCCTAGAATCAGAAAAATCCTGACCCTGCCATTGGAAGTGTTCCCTCATTGAGTGTAGAGTTTCCCCAAATGAAAATTCTTCTGGGGGGGAGGCAGAAGGAATGGAGTCTTCTGCATCCGAATCCTCATAAGGTGAGTATGGTCCTTCCTGATTGTCTGATAAATCTGATCCATCCGAGGAATAGTCAGAGGAGAGAGGTTCAGGGGGTTCAGTCCTAGGCCTTTTTTCAGGAGGGGGTTGTGAGGCCCTGTCTGGGTGAGGTTGGGATCCCCTGATCAGAGAAATAAGGTCCTCAGCAAGGCTAAGAATCTGAGAACTTGAGGAAGGTCTGTGAGAGGGAGCTTTTGTAGATAAGGCCTTGGAAAGTTTAGCTGCTTTAGCCCTGGAGAAGGCCTTAATAGACATAGAAGCAGGGGGTCTAGCTGCCCCACGTGCAGGAGTAGAGATGTCCAACGGGATGGTGTCGGACAATTCTTGTGTGCCTGCTTCTTCGGTAGGAATTTCTGTAGCCGACTCAGCTACTCTGAGGCCTCGGTTGTTGGAGGCATGCTTTCGGCCGAAGGAAGAACCGAGGACTCGGTTTCAGCCGAAACCGAGACACTTCTGGTAGGCCTAACCGTGGTTTCAGCCGAAACCGCAGGCCACGAGTGTCGGTCCTTTTCCTTGCGTTTTTTGGGTAAATGTGTAGTCGGAGTCTCCGACGGCATTTTATATGCAAAAGCGGGACCAAAAAACTCTTCAGCAAACTCCGACCGACGTCTAAGTGTCCGTCGGTTGAAGGAAGCACAGGCTAAACAAGCTGATACGTCGTGGTCTGGGTCTAAGCAAGGAAGGCAGTAAGAGTGGAAATCCTTATGAGGTATTTGTTTCCCACAAGTTAAACAATTATTTACTTTGTCTGACATCTGCTGAGGCAAGAAAGAGTCCCCAATGGGGTACTTAGCTTTTTTAGAAGTCTTCGGTAGCTGAAATCTCTGGATCTGACCGACCGGCACTTGCGAACAGCTTCTGCTTCGGGCACCGCACGGCAAGAAAGACTGAGGAAAATGGCGTCGGCTGATGCCTTTATACCCCAGGAGCTATGACGTCGGGTGAAGTGCGACATCAGCCAAGGCCAGACCCAGACTTTGGAATCCGGCCGACCGAAGGGCTGCCTGAAGCAGGACAACCCATATGTTATGACTGCAGATGCATCCTTGAAGGACATCTGCTCAGTGCACATGGGGGCACACATACTGATGACAACCAATGTAAGTGTAATTGCATGTTATCATACAACCGCAGTTCATACATAACACTTCCAGCAACAAGTGTGACTTCTGTATTGATTTGGACAGGTCCAGCCACTTCTGCATAGCAGCAAGACATGTCAGGTGAGTGTCTCGATATATTGTTACTGTGACCATTAGCTATTATTGCCTCTGTCACCTGTCATGCCAGTGATGTACACTGACATTCTGATGTTTTCCTGCCATTGTAACCTAATGATACATCATCAGGAGACATGAGCCATGCAGGTGCACCTACAGACAGACAGGCAGACACCAGGTATGGTTTCCCACAATGTTTATAGACAACAGTGTGCATCACACCTGTGTTGTATGATATTAATGTCACTGTTTTCCATACACAGGCCAACACGGGCACCACATGTCATGTGAGTATCACCATCCTGTGGTTTGTATATCATCACGCACCTCTGCCTGCTTTGCTGACTGTGTTGCATGCCCACATGTTGTACTTTGCATTTTCCCACTACAGGATCTGCATTATGTCAGATGAGACACTCACCCCACAGGGACGGTGTAACTGGTATGCTATTTCCTCTGTCCCCTACATGTCAGTGTTGTTACTGCTATTGTTGTCCTCCATTAATACTGTGTCCTCCTACCTATGTTTAGGATAACTGCCATTGGCACCTCAGCCGCTACCAACCAGTATGTGCATATAGGGTTCCTATCGCGTGATCGAAAATTGTAAACAGTGAACGCGTATTGAGCAAACCCGATTGGTTGAAATGTCAAAACGTTGCACGCGTTACACGGAAATCGCCGTAGGGAATATTTTCCCTTTATTTCAATGCAGTGCGATCTCGGAGTAGGAATATTTAAGTAGCGGGGGTATGGGGGGTGCAGGAGGGTTTTCCCCCCTGTCTACAGCGTTTAGGTAAGTATAGTTTTTTATTTTTTTTTTTATTATATTTTTGAAATTTCAAACATCGCTCATATGGTGTCAACCATATGGTGTTCGATGTTTGAAACTTTTGAAAATATAATATAGACCCATGCATATATTACCTACTGTGTGTAATATCTCTGTTGAAAATTGTATTTGCTGGCAAGTATGTGCTTACTAATACTGTCTGGATGACTTTGTTTCCCTACAACAGGTACATTTCAGCCCTTGCTTTCAGCACTGGATTCCCACGAGGACATGTCAGGTGTGTCTTATGTTGTTATTCTACACATATGTCATATATGTTGCATATGTAACATAATTGTCAACTCCCTGTTATCTAGGTTCCATGGGCTACACCTGGACACTACCACCTGGTAAGTGCTTAGCTACTGTAACATTGTGATATAGTTGTGTCATATGTCAGTGTTGAGCTCCAGCATGTGATATATGTGCATTTATCTGACCTGTGTCATGGGTCATCTGTCTCTTCTTTTAGCATGTCCACTGCCTACAATTTCCCGAGGTGGGATATGGTATGTTTCACTGTGCTAGCATGGCCCATGGCACACAGGACACAGATTTGGTGATACAGTCTAGCACAGATGATGACAGTCATGTGGATCAGGCTATAGCCTCAGATGTGGAGGAAAACATGTCCAGCCATTCTCATGATGTGATGATGATGGGCACCCTAGACTGCATTAGAGTAACACTGGCAGATGATCCACATAGTGTTAGTCTGACCTAATGGCAATGATGACTGCTGTGCAAACCACTGATGATTTCATCTGTGTGTGGTTGTTGTGAACTCTGATGCCATGGGAGTCTGTCATGGTTACTAACCTAGGTGACTCACTCAGTATTTGATACCTTTCCCTATTTTACATTTGTATATGTTACTAGTGATATTGACAACAGTACTGCAGTATGTGCTAACTTGCTTTCCTGTTTGCATGATTTGCTAGTGAAGACACAGGGATGAGGTTCACAATGGTATGTCCGTTGTTGTCTGCCATACACACCTACAGCACTTTGAGTCTGTATGCATACCTGAGTGACATGTGGCCTGATTTGATGGTCCCCCTCTCATGATTATTTTGTATATGTTCACACTGTTATATGCTATGATTATATTGTTATGTTTGATGTTCAATGTGTACACCTAGTGGATAATTTCCATTAGATACAATCTCTGCTGCGTTTGTGGGGTAGCATCTGATCATCAGTGTTTACTCTGTGTACTTCTGTATGTGTGGTTAGTCATGACTCAGAAGTGGGTGTGTCAGACACTGCTGTGTTGCCTGAGCTAGAACTTGTGATTGGATCCTCCATCACCCACACCTATTTCCTCTGCCCTCTGTGTTCTCCTGCTCCTAATCTGATAGCTGTGACATGTCATCTTCAGATGTCTGGGGTTCTTGGGGTAGGTCACTCACACCTGCAGCAGGAAGACTGCCATATGTTTTTGTTAACATATTGTGTAGCATGGCTTACAATGTGCTGCCTTTTCAGGAGTGTATTTCAGTGCACCCCTAGATGTGTCCAAACATCTGAATCTGCCTTTCAGTGCACCAAACATATGCTCTATGATGTCTCTTGTCATGGTGTGTGCATTATTGTATGCCTCCTCCACAGGGTTAGATGGTTCTCTGTATGGGGTCATTAGCCATGGCTTAAGGGGATACTCACAGTCACCTGTTGCTGGTGAGACAGTGCATATGTTGTCATCATGCACACTGTTGACAGGGATGTATTCAGATTATATCCCAGCTGTGTTCCTGTACTTAGTTGTAACCCCTCAGGTATTTTGCTGTGTTGAAATGCAGCCCTCAGACCACTTTCCTTCCATACAGCAGCATCGTAGATGCTGCCAGGTGTGTTGCCATGATATTTTATATGGGATTGCCTAACAATGTAGGCACTGATATGTCTGGGGTGCACATGTTACACAGAGACTACACCAGCTGTCTGTCTAAGCAGTACCTGTCAGTTATTTCTTGATCTGACAGCTGTCTTAGCTGTAGCCACCTGGCTGTCTGTCTAGCTGGATGCCTTTTGGGATGCATTGCCATATCATTCTGTATGGCTTTCAGTACTGCAGCCTGTTGTAGTACATTCACTGGAGGTCGCATTCTTTTGTTTTTGTGTGTGTGTATGTGTTTTCAGTATAGATATGGATTCTACAGGATTCTGTTGGTGATAGTTTCCTTTCCTTGTGTCATAGTATGGCATTCACTGAGTGTTTTGGAAACGGAGTTGGCAAAGCACTTTGTTTCATTTAAGTTGCATTGGGCACACCCTCTGTATTTTGGAATGTGATGTGTGCATGCAGAGTCCATAATTATCCTGTGCTGAATGGATTATTACTCTCACTGATCCCTGCATGCCTTCTGAAATCTGGTCCGCAGCTGGTGTGCTGATGTCTTCCTTCTGTGTGCTGCGCTTGTACGCAGCTGTCTTTTTAGAGTCTGTTCCATTGTCCTCTGGACGGCAAAGGAAGAAAAGATTTTTGGAATGTTTTTAAAAGGACTTATAAATGGAAAGGATTTAAATCCATGGACACGAATATGATATTATTTGCTAACAACATGGAAGTAATTATCTCATTTCCTCCGGTACAATTCTTTTGACTACGTACCTTTAACTCCCAGTGGGTGTGGCTTGAGCCTTTTAAAAAAATGAAGTTATCACTTACAGTTTAAACAAATATTTAAATATTCATATCTCTGGAACCTATTACTAGAAAACTGTAAATGACTATTCAGGATAAGTTAATCTTTATATTGGTGGCATTAATGCAGTTTGATGCTTTAAACTGGATTTTATAAGTGAAAATAAAGGCAGTGAACATTAATTTTATAATGATGTATAAACAGAGATATGCTATCTCAGTAGCTATTCAAGCAAGACACATACTGCCAGCAGGATTTTCTTCATACGGTTGTCAGCTTTCATATGAGGCTATGCAGTTATGTCTGTGTTATCTGAATATTGAGATATATTTAGAGAAATGTGAAAATTATAACAATACAAATAAACAGTATACAAATAATATTCATTACCTGTTTAGCTGCATTACACAGAAGTCAAATATCAATACAATTGTGTTTGCCATCATGTACGCTTTAAAGATGAAATCTTCTGATACTTTGTATGTAGCATGGTTTTGGAATTATTAATGCAAATAAGAACAAGCAATATTTGACACCTAGAGACGTCAGTAGGAGTTAACTGCAAAAACGCCTGGAGGTGCACTTGGCTATAATGAGTTAAGAGAGAAATAGATAAATGGGGCAAAGTTTTATTTATGACAAGATGGTGTTTGTGAGAAAGATGTGAAGAATTGCTCTATAACAAAGGACAGTGAAGAAATAATGTTGGAAATAACAAGATGGCCAAGGTTTAAGGAATGGGAGGGTAATTAATGATTAATACTGATGTGTATATGTATTGTGAAAAAGTATGATACGATGTATGAAATGGGCAAATATTGTAAAATAAAGCAACCATTATTCTGTTTAGTAAATGCCATGGGATTTTTTACATCCATCTGAGCTACCACCAACTCAGGCAGATGGAGCCTTGGTTTAACATCTCATCTGAAGGCTAGCATACTCAGAAGTACAGCACCCCCCATGATGCACTGCAGTATCAGTATTGGTAAAAATATTAATCCAACTACCTGATTTGGGAATAGAACCCACAGCTTTCTATACCAAAAGCAAATGTGCTATATGTCAGTATATCTATCTATCTATCTATCTATCTATCTATCTATCTATCTATCTATCTATCTATCCATCCATCTATCTAATCTATCTATCCATCTATCTATCTATCTATCTATCTATCTATCTATCTATCTATCTATCTATCTATCTATCTATCTATCTAAGAGAGAGACACTGAGAGAAGCTGTATTGTATTTTGATGTACTATATACACAATTTAATATGGTACATATGAATCTAGCGAGAGTAGGTAATAGCATGGTTCAATCAGAATCACCCATAAAGCTGTGTTTAAAGGAAGGGTTGAAGGCCCATAATGTTATAAATAGCCTCCATGAAGAGAGGGATTCCATGATCAAGAGTGATCAGTTTCATGAAGCTTGGGGAAAATAACCAGAAGAAGTCGAGGAGTTCAGGGAGCCTACTTGTGGATTTACTCATGGAGTTCCAGGAGATTACTTGTGGGTATACCCACAGAAGTATCAGGAGCCAAATGGTGGATATATGTCAAGCAGCTATACCCAGGTTATGAACTGCAAACCATCTTGTATTTCATGAAGAGAATTTAAATGGACTTAGACTGTAAGGAACCAGAAAAATATTGAAGAAAAAATGTGTGTTTGCTTATTGTTTCAAGATAACTTAAGTTCATAGGTGCTTACTAAGCTAATGACCACAATGGCCTTTTTAAGCCTAGCCATGCATCACAAATCTCTGACAAGTTCTGGTACCCTTGATAAGTAGGGAGATGAAACATTTACAAGCAGGGACCTAGGAGATGACTCATTTACAAGTGGCCTGTGTCCATTACGGACATAGGTGCCAAACCAGGGATGAATTTTTTGTTCCCCATCCATTTGCCCAAGTTAGACTTAAATTGGGTTATGGAGGAACTCTGCCTCACATGGATGGGAGCCTGTTCCAGAGTAGGGGTAGTTTCTGGGATACATACCTGTCTGTCCAGCAGGTCCTATTTATATCACAGGCAAGGTTTAAGTCTTTAGAATAGGTACTTCTGGTGCTGTTTATTTTGTGGATATGCAGGAGGTCCATTAAGATGGGGTCTGACAATGCTTTGTATGTCAGGCATAAATCTCCCCTCAACTGGCTGTAGGAGATGGAATACAGGGATAGAGCCTTGAGGTGGACTGCATAGGATATGTTAGTTACTTCCCATATTCTTTTAGTGAGGAACCTCTGTGGATGTTCCATTTTTTGGATGTGCCTGGTTAGGTATATACCAAAGGGGGCACTGTACATAATGATAGGTGTGATGAATGCCGAATGCAGTGAAACAATGACCTACTTGGAGCTAGATGACAAACCTTTGTTTATAAGTTACCAAACGATAAACTGAAATCCAAAGAAAGCACAATGGAGCTGGTCGCTGAGGATGAAGTAATCCACAAACGTATTTGCAAGTAAACACCCTTTTGAATCCAAAAAAATAACGTTTATTAAAGGGTTCAGATAAAATCACATAAATCTCATGAGCGCTTTCGTTTGGCTTTTGCCAAACTTTTTCAAAACAGTAACAATAGGTACGTATTAGTTAAATACTGATATGTAAGCACCATCAATTAATTAATTAGTGTACAATGTATTTTTACCTCTTAAAGTACTAAAACAAAAAAAATTTTTTTTGTTTTTTAACATCTAAGCAAATTATGAACATACACTATTCATGACAGGAATGGATCGTAAAAACAGATTAATGCAGTGAACCTTCTAATGACTGTGAAGAATATTTTCACAGTACATAAATTATGGGAAACACTTGTGTTAAACCTAATTAAATATCTAATATATATGAATTATAAAATATATATTTTTATCTATAGCAAATATTGATAAATAAATAAATAATAAATAAATACATAATGTTCAAATTAATCAAATACCTAATAAGACTATAGAATATATATATATATGTATATATATATATATATATATATATATATGTATATATATATATGTATATATATATATATATATATATATATATATTAATGCCTACTCATTCATACTTGAAGTTGTATAACAATATATTTCATAAAGAATGTTTTCACTGTATATGTAGATTTGCCTTAAATAATAAAAAATAATAATCTACTATGTTTATAAAAACATGTCTAAAAAATATATGTATAAGTTATATGAATCATTAAAAATGTATATTATTATACAGGCGTATGAATATATAAGAAACACTCATGACAGTTCTTGTAAATCTAATCTTCTTGTACAATTTTAAAGTTACCTGGATAAAGATTTTAATTTTAAAATACTACTGATGGAAATGTAATTATTCATACCTGGCCAATTGTTGGAATTTAATCTCAATTGCCATTCAAGCTCATGTTTCTCTAACAATGGTTGCCATGCCCCCCCTCTCACATCTAGTTTTATTACATCTAATACAATGAATTTAAAATTATGTCCTGGGTGAAATTTTACATGTTTTGCAAGGGCATTGAATTCATTTTCATCTCTTATTGCCCTTACATGTTCACTTATACGTTATTTTAATTTCCGTTCTGTTTTCCCCATGTAAAACATAGGGCAAGACTGACAAAGGGCACAATATACCACTCTTTCAGTTGAACAGCATGCCTTATATTTTAATATTATCTTATTGTTGGAAATTGTTATATTATTTGTCTCATAGACGTATTTACAAAATTTACATTTCCCACATCTAAAAGTTCTCCCTATTTCATTATTTTTGTTCGTTTCAAACATATTTTTCATGTTTTTACCCCTTTTATATACTATTCTTGGTTTTTCATCCATTATGTTATGTAGTGTCATGTCATTCATAATAATCTGCCAATTTATATTCATAATTTGCCTAATAGTATTACTATGAATGCTATAATCTGTAATAAATGAATTTCTAAATTCTTTTGTATTGTTTCCTGAATTATTTACCAATAAATGATTCACTATAATTTCATCATTTTCGATTGTCGGTCCAACTAATTGTTGGTTTATTAATGTAAACTCAGTACTCATATCAACTTGATTGTCTATTGACCTCCCAATTTTATATTCCAGTAATGGTCTATAGAAAAATTCCTCCCATTTTTTCACAACCTCACCCATTACCTCAGTAATTAAATATTCCGGGTAACCTCTGTTTTTAAACATGTTTGATAACAACTGACATTCATTAATAAAATCTTCCCATTTGCTCACCATCTTTGCAGCCCTCACAAACTGTCCTTTAATCACCGCTTTTTTGAGGGAAAGGATGGCAGCTGTTATAGTGTAGAAGAGTATTACTGTATGTTTTCTTACGGAAGATTTTCGTTTTATATATCCTATTCAACCTATCTTTCTCTAACAAGACATCTAAATAAGCTACTTTACTAATATCATAGCTCACAGTGAACTTTAAAAATAATGTCGTCCCATTTAAATATTCTATGAATTCATCTAGTTGTTTACTATTTCCTGTCCAAACAATAAAAATATCATCCAAAAAGCGGAGGTACAGTCTACAATACTTAAAATAATTAGAACTAAAAACGTGGTCATATTCCCACGTACACATAACGGTGTTAGCATACAGTCCACCGCATGGGGAGCCCATCGCTACACCTTCTTTTTGTAAATAAATATTTTTATTAAAATATATAAAATTATTTCTAAGTACAATGTCCAATAATTGGTCATGTAAACTTATTATGTTTTGATTAATACCTTTTCTAGTTAAATAAGAGTTGAACATACTAATACCATCACAATGGGGTATTGAAGAATAAAGGTCTTTAACATCTATTGTGACCAAAAAATCATCTTCATAATAATCAAGGGTATTTAAAATACTAAGAAAATGCCAAGAGTCCTTTAACAAATGTTTCTCCGAGTATATATAACTCTTTAATTTATTATCTATGAATTTTGCTATAGGGTATGTGATGGACCCCTGTGCATCAACAATAGCTCTAAATGGTGGACATTCAGTACATTTATGGATTTTTGGAACCCCGAATATTGTCGGGGTTCTCGGATAATCCATGTTTAAATAATTAAACTCATCACTGTTTAAGTCCCCATCAATGAATAAGTCATGAATTATTCCTCAAATTCTTCTATATGAAATATTCTTTTCATTAATTGAACTTAACAAGTATGTTTCACCCTCTAGTATAGTCATCATTAATCTGCATTAATCTGT
This sequence comes from Protopterus annectens, assembly GCF_019279795.1. Classification (NCBI taxonomy): domain Eukaryota; kingdom Metazoa; phylum Chordata; order Ceratodontiformes; family Protopteridae; genus Protopterus; species Protopterus annectens. The sequence continues at coordinate 1,562,673,755 of NC_056744.1, forward strand.
TTTTACGATCCATTCCTGTCATGAATAGTGTATGTTCATAATTTGCTTAGATGTTAAAAAACAAAAAAAAATGTTTTTGTTTTAGTACTTTAAGAGGTTAAAATATATTATACACTAATTAATTAATTGATGGTGCTTACGTATCAATATTTAACTAATATGTACCTATTGTTACTGTTTTGAAAAAGTTTGGCAGGAGCCAAACGAAAGCGCTCATGAGATTTATGTGATTTTATCTGAACCCTTTAATAAACGTTATTTTTTTGGATTCAAAAGGGTGTTTACTTGCAAATACGTTTGTGGATTACTTCATCCTCAGCGACCAGCTCCATTGTGCTTTCTTTGGATTTGTTTATAAGTTGCTCAGCATGGAATGATTTCCTCACTATTGTATACACGTGATGGTCAAAGGCTAGGTTACAGTCTATCTGTGTCTTCAAGTCCCTGACTACTAGGTCAACTCTTAGGGGTGTGTTGTCAACTTTATTTATTCTCTGAGTTTGTTTAGTTTGATGAGAGTGTTTTTATCCTGCTGGGTGCTACACCTCCTAATGTTTGCCATGAGTTTCTTCCTTCTCTTATACAGCCTATTGATGTTGTGATTCCATCAGGGTGGCTTGTTTTTTGCGTTAATTTTGTACTTCTACCTGGTGGGTACAGCTGCCTCTGTGCATTTATTAACATGCTTGTATAGGGTTTCTGTAAACAGTTCCATGTAGGCAGCAGTGTTCTCATGATTTATAGGAGCTTGGAATTTAGTCAGGTTATCACTTAATAGTAAGAAGTAACCCTTAAAGTAGTTCCTGAATATTTCAGGGTTAGTTGGTGTTCCAGGTTTTATTTTTACTTCAAGAGACCATTTTATGCTCTGACCTTACCAAAGAAGACATTACACTAGGGGGTTGTGCAGTATTCGTCTATATTAGTGAGGACCAGATCCAATAAGTACTGACAGTCTGGTCTAGAGAGTTTGTGCTTACAAAATCCAGGGATCTCTATGCTTTTATTTTTTGTGTCGTATATGATTCCCAGTTAACAGTGTGGTACTTAAAGTCACCAATGAATATGGTTTGGGTTGGAAGTCGAATGCTTCCAATAAGTTTAAATACATACATTAAATAAATATATCAGCTAATCTGACACTGAACCAATTAGTACACTTCTCATTCCTATAGAATCTTCTACATAGGTTGTCTGATGATTCCCTAGTACTTTTTGATAACCCCAAACATTCCCAGAGGTAGTTGACTCGAAATGTCCTATATACCTGAATAAGATCTCCTCTTAGATATTGGTAAAAGACACTGTACAAGTTCAGATATTTTAGTCTTTCATAATAACTTAAATTTTCACATCCATGGATGCCCTTGGTATATTTCCATTGTACTCTTTCCAGTTTATTCATGCTTGTTTTCTTATAGGGTTTCCATATTGTTATTCCATACTCACGTTTGGGTCTAATGTAACTAACAAACAATGACTTCATTATTTTTGATTTCCTAGCCATTATAAATCTTTTTATACAACCTATAGTTCTATAACTATCATTAACTAATTGGTTGATATGATTAGAAAAACTCAAAGCTGGATCTACCCATATACCCAGGTCTTTAAATGAGTCTACATTTTCAATCACTGTGTGCTGTATTAAATATTCAACTTTCAGTTTACGTCTTCCAAATCTCATATGCTAAGTTGTTGATGTATTTATCAGCATATTATTCTCCTGTTCCCAAATGGTCAATTAGTTAAGTTATTTTGCAGACATGCCTTATCTGTAACACATGTAATCACTTTACCCAATTTCAGGTCATATAGACTGCAGAACACCTCAGATGAAAAAGTTAGGTCTGAAAGATACAATCTAAATAAGTAAGGACCTAGGACAGAACCCTGTGGGACATTCTGACTGTAACCAAGGATTTCACCTGTCCAGTTGCTGTATGATACTTGCCATGTCCTATTTGTAAGCCATGCAGCTATTCGTGTTATCAAAAGTACATCAATTCCCTAGTTGTACTAATTTATTAATCAGTGTTATGTGTATGACCCTGTCAAATGCTGAAGTTACAGTAAATTGATATAAATTACATCACAGCACAATTTTTCATTCATAGCTATTATTATATTGTTATAGAACATCATGTTACAGGTGGTAATAGATCTATTTTCGACATATGCGTGCTGATATATAGTTTCAAGTTCCAATATATCCATTTCTGACAACAACTTATCCAATATTACTTTCTCCATTATTTTTCCACAACATGAAAGTAGACTTAAGGGTCTATATGACTCTGGGTTTGTCCTATTCCCCTTTTCCTTAAAGACGGGTTTAATAAGCACATCTCTTCAAGCTTGAGGAATCTCCCCATATTTATATGACCTAGTGAATAATAGATATAATGGTACTGTAAGGTCTTGCTGAAGGTCAGGTCATTGTTACTAATTCCACCTCCTCCCTGCGCTTTATTTGGATCGAGTTTGTGCACTTCTTTTTCAATATAATCTAATTTGATTCCAGTATCTGGGGTTACCTGGCTGGCACTAGGACAACTTATCACCCTTTTGTGGAGCCAAACAGTTTTACATACAATTTTGTAAATATATCTATAATCTGTTGTGTCTGAGATTAAATGTTAGAATCTGCATGCAGTTTATCAATTTACATTTGTTCAGCGGGATAGACTGACTGGATACATGTCCATTTTCAGTGGAGGCCCGGGGAGAAAAGCTCCAATGTACATACCGAAAATATTACAAGTTGAACATTGTTACATATGCAACATCCATTCAGAAAATATACATGAAGCATACATACAGAAACATTTTACAAGTACAGCATTATACATATGAATTTCAAAGGAGTAAAAGTGATATCATCTGTCATACATAACTCAAAATCTTTACCTGCCTAGCGATTAGGAAGCAGTCTAGGTGAGGGTAGAAGTTCCAATTAGCACGTGTTTCTATTGTAAAAGTTAAGATTGGAGCAAGGACATAGCCATCGCCATTTCAATTATTGTTTTAACTTTTTTTTTAATTGGGTTAGAGAGGTTTCTGAAGTAAGCTTAGAAGGAAGCGAGTTCCATAATTAGCCTACAGAGTTAGCATACAGAGAGTCGCCAGCTGAGTTATTGGTTTTGAGAATTTGAACTAGTAATTTGTTGGATGAGCGGAATGTCTTGAGGTTGCTGTAAGGGGTTATAATATTAATAAGTGCAGGCGATTTTCAGGCTAGTAGTGAATTTTATTTGCTATGATTACTTGGTTGTATTGAAGTTGACTAGGCAATTCAAGCCAACCTAGTAGGTTTAGGTTCAAACAGTGGTGTGTTCTGTATGTTCTCCCAGTGACAAATCTAGCTACATGATTATAGCAGCTGGAGAGTTTGCTGAGGTCGGTCTTATTTAAGTTCGTGAAAAGAGGGAAGGCATAGAGGAGGGTGGAAAGTAGGTGTGTGCGGGACAGGGATGGACAGGATTAGGAATAAGTATATTAGAGGGTCAGCCCAGGTTGGAAGGTTTGGAGACAAAGCCAGAGAGGCAAGATTAAGTTGGTTTGGACATGTGCTGAGGAGGGATGCAGAATATATTGGGAAAAAGATGCTAAGGATGAAGCTGCCAGGTAACAGGAAAAGAGGAAGGCCTAAGATAAGGTTTATGGATGTGGTGAGAGGGGACATGCAGGTGGTTGGTGTGACAGAGCAAGATGCAGGGGACAGGAAGAAATGGAAACAGTTGATTTGCTGTGGTGACCCCTAACGGGAGCAGCCGAAAGAAGAAGAAGAAGAAGAAGAAGAAGAAGAAGAAGAAGAAGAAGAAGAAGAAGAATCACTGCACATCAATGGTGGTAAAACTTGACTTGAAGTTACAGTAATTTCTTTGGGAACACAAACAATGTCTAGTATGTTCTGTCCCTGGGAGTTGTTTTTTTTTACAATCTGAAGCAATTGTCATTCCTGAATATACGCTGTGAATACTTTCATTACTAACGTTGTTCAATCAATATTATTCCAGTCTGTTTCTGGTAAATTTAAGTCTCCAGCTAATATTATTCTTCCCTCCTGTGTTTCATGTAAGAAATGTATGAATTCCTCTAGGTCATCTGCACTTGACTTTGGTGGTCTATACACTCCAACAATTGTTAAATGTTCCAGGGTTGTCTTTATTGTCACAGTTACACAGTCTATAGTATTGGTGTCATCACTGAACATGTAATAAACACAGGTCTCATAGCTATCCTTAATCCGTATCATAACACTCCCCCTGATTTTTTTTTTAGAATGTCTGTTACAGTAAAAGCATGTATACCCTGACAGAACTAGTTCCCAGTTATTGTTCTTTAACCATATTTCACAAACAATAACAACACTGATCTTGTGGGAAAGTTGCAAATTTTCCAATAAAAAAATATTAATAATGCTCCTAGGATTAACAACCATCGCAGATGCATCAAATGTTGCTCTCTGTGACCCTGGCAAAAATCCTGCCTAGTGTTTGCCAAATATTGCAAAATATCCGCTGCAAAAATTCTCTTCCCTGATCTTGACAAATGCACACCTTCCGTCAACACGTGTGCCCAAAACACACGTGTGCCCAAAACAAGGCTTGGATGCTCTACACATTTCCATTGTTTAAAACATGACATTTTTTCCATGTAAATATTTACACAAAAAATCTTTTCATTCACAGTGACCTAACTATCCTTTCTGTAGGTGATTTGTGAAAAACACATCCTAACGCCAGTACAAGCTATACTATCTAAGATGGCTGTCAGTTCCCTACTAATAGTCAGAGAATACTTGCAGATGACATCATTTGTACCAACATGAGTATCCATACTTCCTTACATTAAGCCATTCCAAGGCTTGTCTCACATCTTCTATTTTTGATCCTGGCAAGCATAACACTATTCGATGTACATTATCTTCTCAAGCATAACACTATTCGATGTACATTATCTTCTCAAGCATAACACTATTCGATGTACATTATCTTCTCTGCAAATGTATCAGTTCCTCTAATAACTGAATCTCCAATTGCAAGAGTATCTTTGATGGCCAGCTCTGAAGAATCTTCAACTTCTAATACAGTAATATCTGCTCTATCAGTTGTTATGAAGGATAGATCTTCATCACTATTAGTCTTATTAATTCTACTGTTTTTATTGTGTATTTAATTATCATCCAGCTGGTATTGTAAATCCACAGCTTGAGCCATGAAGTCAACATCTTTTTCTTCTTTTTTATTACAGTAATGTTCTTCAATTCTTTTATGTTCAGTTTAGATTTCTTCCTTTTCACCTGTCTCTTGCCTCTTTTTTCTACCTTCTCCATTGGAAAGATGATGCCTTTTTCTGTAGACTGAAGGTTTTCTGATAGAAAAATATAATTTCCAGTCACCAGTGTGTTACATAACAAAGCAGTGTCATTTTTACTACATATTCTCTTGCCTTTACAGTCATTAATCAGTTTATTTTTCTTCCTTGTTATTTGTTGTGAACTTATATGCAGCAGAACCAGGTATGGAAATAAGGTTCATAAGGAAACCTGGTGGTGGAATGCAAGTCCAGGGAGTCATCACAAGAAAGAATAAGTGCAGGAAAAGGTGGGACGTAAGAAAGACAGATCAGGTTAGGAAGGAACAATGGTTGGCTAATAAAGATGCTAAGAAAGTCACTGCAATAGTAAAGAACAAAACATCAGTGGTGCTCTACCAGCTTCTGTAAAGTGACTCAGTAGATGGCACAAAGAAACTATATCAGGCTGCAAGACAAAGGCAGAAAGTTAAAGAAGATAGTTAGACACCCTTCCTAAGGGATGCCAGTAATAACCTGCTCATCAGCTGACAGGACATCAAAGTCAGATGGAAGGAGTAATTCAAGTAGCTTCTGAATGAAGAAAACTCCACAGAAGCTGTACTGCCACAGCCATAGCCTACAGTGAAAGGAGAAGAGGAGCCCACCCTACAAGAAGTAAGAGCAGCACCAAGGACAATGAAGTCCAGGGCAGCAGGCTCAGATGAGGTCATGGCAGATATGGTCAAGATGTTGGGTGAGATAGGCAGAAATGGCTCCTGGGGGAGTTCATAGCAGTATGGAGAGAAAGGCACATTTCAGATGACTGAAGAATAAGCATACTAGTGCCGGTGTTCAGGAACAAAGAGAACATATACAACTCTGGGCAGTTTATAGGTATCAAACTCCTATCACACTGCAATAAGGTTCTGGAGAGGGTGACTGATAAATGAATACATAGAGTAGTAGAAAGTAAGATGGGAGATGAGCAGTCCAAATTCAGATCAGAATGCTGCACAACTAACCCAACATTTGCAGTGAGACAGATACTTGAGAAGAAGCTAGAGATGAAGAAAAAGTCCAACTAGGCATTGGTCAGTCCTATAATGTTTTGAAGTTCTAGAAACATTGGGCCCAATGACTCAAGTATGAACAGTGTTCAGACTCATACAGGGAACCCAGTGACCTAGGAAAACTCACTATATCTCCTCAACCCTACTCTAAAAAATAGCTACCTACAGTGTTACACCTTGAGTGTTTGATTGTGAAGAACATGAAAAAAAAAATAATGACCACAGCAGTATATTTAAATCTGCTGCCGTTAGCCACATATACATTGAACTGCCTCCTCCCACAAGTCATATCAAATATTGTTTCACAGGGATCACATAACTGCCTATGCTGTCACACACATCCTACCCATCAAAAAGGCAGACCATTTCTGTACATGTTTCAGATGTGTGATTATGAAAAAAATGAAAAATATAATGTCCTCTGTAGTTTATTTTAACCAGCTGCTCACAGACACATACACTACCACTAGACAATGACCATTCAATACTGATTACTACAGATATACTGGCTTGTGCTTTCACACATATCCTGCCTCACTACCCCTCCTTCTGTGCACCCATCTGATGTTAGACTGTGGCAAAACTGAAAGAATCGATATTCACAAGAATGTATTTTCCATCTGCTGCACTTGGATATGTGTTTGCGTATATATATATATATATATATATATATATATATATATATATATAAATCCCCCCCACCAAGCTACATCAACAGTCACTTGAATGCTTCACCTAGCTGCCATTTGCTGTCATTCATAGACAATACATCTAAACACAGGATGGCTTTCAGTGATCCTATGATGTGTGATTGCCAAAAGTGGAAGAAATAATGACTAGAACAATGTGTTTCAGCCTGTTACAATTTGCTGCTATATAACCACCACCCTCACCCAAATCACAGTAATAAAAATGACTAACTCATGCAGTAGGCACTGTGTTCATTTACTTAAGCTCACAGATAGATAGACATATAGAGGTCATTTATGTAGATACAGCTATAGGTCAGTGGGCAAATACTGACAGGTTGCTCACAGCACCTGATCCCAAGCTTGACTACCCATGTTTTATTATTATGTTACACAAGTGGTGGTGAGAAATCATGTTCGTGAATAATTTGATTTATTATTTCTGAGTTACATTTTTGTATTCATTTTAAGATTGTAAATATATATCTCTGCATAGAGTCTAGCACACAGAAATAAGAAAACAAGCAAATTACATATTTTGGTTAGTCTGCTATGTGATTTATAAATAAAAAGGTTAATAACTCTGTGATTTAAATGTGATTTTATGATTCAGTTAGCTATTTTTCTGTATAAATAAACTGAACATTTTTCACGTGGTCAGAGTTAAGCCAATAACTGACTGCATAAGTCGAATAACTATTCTTTCCTGCTCTTTGCGAAAAAAAAACTACTGGAAAGTGATAACATTTGTCTCAGTATCAGCCTAGGAAAGACAAGGGTGTCATTAATGATTCACATAAAAAGGCTTCATCCCCATTGGTACGTCAGTTTTTGAAAATAAATAAAATATCTCATTTGCAGTATTAATTAAAATTTCGTTTTGCAATTTCCTTGTTTAAAAGTGTAAGTATGGGAAAAGTTAGAAGCAAACCTAAAAGACAAAATTGCAAATTACAAGTAAAAAAACAGTGCCTAAAGTGCTTAAATTCTCATTCCATTCAAACATGAATAAGCAATTACTAAAAAAAGAGATACATTATAAAAAGTTATTCACACAAAATTAGAACTGTGCTTTGCAGGATAATAAGTAAACTGAAAGATTAAAAAAGTAGAGAGTCAACCCTGAAAATGAGAGCAAAAAAAAAAGCTTTAGATGAGTTTGATCAAACAGTTAAATAATCCAAATGCTAATAAGCAAGAGAAGGGGTAAAACTATAACAGATATAGAAAAAATCCGGAAAAGTTTTCCCCCTAAAAATTATGTTGGCTACCAATAAGGAAAAATTGCTTATACAGCCGCATTAATGCAAAATAGTGGAAGTGAAGTAATGCAGTGTGGCCCAGATCTGACAGACAATGTAGAAGGAGCAATGTTGTACCACACAGTTAAACTAATGAAATACTGTGCTAGTGATAATTCCATAGGTCATGTAATGACCAGCATTGCACAGAGTAGGTTATGAGACCTAAAAAGACTAGCAATGTCCATATGGCATGTAAACAGTGATGCATGTTCAACCAACCATTGATGTGCTGAAATGAGCACAGCTGAGAGACTTAAAGGCTCCTCAGCAAAGTCAGTAGCAAATTATTTTTATTAATGGGAAGGGAACAGGTGTATAGGAGAGTCAGAAAGCAGGAAGAACAGGAACAGAAGGGGACAGGAAGAGTGGTATGAGAGTGTGAAAGGAAGTTTTCTTTTTTTTTTTTTTTTTTTGAGGGACAGATGCCTAATTTACTTTTCACTAAAAAGGGTACAGGAGGAAGGCAGCAAGAGGAAGGTGTGGATTGGAAAGAAGATATGGGGATGGTATCAGGGTAGAAAAGAAAACACAAAAGATAAACAAATACCAACAAGGAAGGTGCTGAAACAAATGGGAGGAAAACAGGGGGAAAACAGACAGACAGACATATAGAAGGAAGGAGGGCAATTGGTGATATGGCGGACGGACCATAGTCTGGGTAGAGAAGTGAAGCAGAAAGGAGAGGGATGCCATCATGGGAATAGGGTGAGATGACCATACCTCTCAACTGTCCATATTTTTTAAGAATGCTTCAGTTTTTTCCTGAAATGTTTGCTTCATCCCTCCTAAAATTAGAAATTGTTTTGACAAGTCCTGATTAATTGTGCCAGTATTTAAAAGGTATTTCTAGTTTGTGATTTTTTTTCCTAATTATTGTTTGCTTTGTTTTTAATACTAGATATAAATGTTTAGAGTTACTGTGTAACAGCAGACTGCTGTACTGCCCACAACCAAACACAGTAATGAGGTCAGTCATGTCTGTGATCATCTTCATGGTTTGTCCAGCCACTGGTGGTAAACTGTTCAGGGCCAAATAGTGCTGCATTTCTGCCAGTCACTTGATGATGTGCTCCAGTTGCTCAATGTAGGTGTCCAGCTGCTGGTCTACCAATGCTATCATGAGGCTTTCCAACTCCTGCCAGGTGACATTATGACCACAGTGGTGCCCTCTGAGACAGAGGCACATATGTTACCAGGGAGCGACCAGCAAGGCCAACAGGTAACCCTGCTTTTCACTTCCTGTTGGATGTCCTATGCCACAGTGCAGTTATTCTGTTCAGGAAGGAACTGGAGACCTGGCAGGCAATAGTAGGACGGGTAGTCATTGAGGTGCTGCACCCCATCCACAGCCAAGGCAGACACTGAATCATACCTCTCAACCTCTTAGAGCAAGAAATCTGGACAAAGCCATAAATAAAATTGGAACAAAGGCCCAGAGCTAGGGACACTTTTTAAATATTGCTCTTACAAACTTAGAAATTTGAACAGGTTTTGTATTAGCATGACTTTTCAGAAAGACATTAAGTCTGAAACTCAAATGTCTGCCATTATTTTCTAACTTCAATCTTTAATGATTTACCCTGAATTTGCCAGAAAACCACAATTTTGTGAAAATCAGACCAGAAATATGATGCCAAAATCTGGACATTCTGAGCAAATTTGTACAGTTGAGCAGATAGCAGTTTTTTTTATTAACCTGACACTGTATGGCATTTTGATGTTTGTTTTTGCTGTTTTTGCTACTCTTACCAAACTTGAAAGTAGTTTGTTTTGACTGCATACTTTATCTGCCTCTCCAGCTTACCTTTCCACTCACCTCCCTCAGAATTGTTTTCCTAAAACCTCCTGCAGTGCTATGTTTTCCCAACATCAATTTTTCTTTCTTCTATTTTACTTACAGTTTGTCTCCACTCTACATTGGTGCCCCCTAAGTCTGAAGATACAGCCCTACCTAGCCAACGCCATGCTAATTTTATCTAAGAAAGAAAGAGCGCCCTGCATATAACTTTACTCCAGTTCTATTTTTAAAAGTGTATGTATCTAATGTACAGCATCCAATTGATTTAACCTTAGGCAGCAGTAACTAACCTTTTTGCCACATTTGTTGCACTTGAATGACTAGTGGCAAGCACAGCTTACTGGCTTGCATCCAGCCAGCCCTCCCCTATTTAATTTCCCCAGCTTATCAATCCATGTCCATAGAAACTCCATTTCTCTACAAATACAGTAGCCTCTCCACCTTACTATGCTCTCTTGAGCCTCCAAAGGTTCAGATAAATCCACAAATTGCTGAAAAAGAACAGAAAAAGAAATATCTTGGCCCTGCTTTAGTTTCAAAGCTTATAGTTTTTGTATAATCAGAATCTTACCATTCTCAGCCTAACCCACTCTGTTCACCCTCGCTACGCTCGGGCTCACTCTGCTCCCCTACCCTACCCCCATTCCCACACCCCCCCCACTCTCATTGAACTTATACTTAACCAGATCCAACCCCCTTCAATCAAAACCTCCAACTGGCTAACCCAACTCCACCCATCCCAACTTCTACAGCTTCCTTACCCCTACTCTCTCTCCTATCTTATCAATACTACCCTAACACAATGCCTCTACACTCAAACATCTTTATCCTTACTATCTCCCTACAGCTCTATGTATTTTTCCACCTTACATCCTATCATACCACTCATATACCTGTCAAACCAACATGCACAACATCCGCACATTTTCAGTCTCACCCAAGCTATTACAAAATAGGCTCTACCTTATATACCCCAGACATAATTCTACATGCTAGAGAAAAAGCCCTTCCTCTACATAAACACCAATACACTGACTCCAAACTAAACTACTATCACAAAACCAAAAGGCAACTTCTCTCTACAAGCCAGGCCACCCATTCTAACTTAATAAAATGTGGTGACATACACCCAAACCCAGACCCACAATCTGCCCTTCACAATCAACTCCAGACCAAAACAAATCACTGAATTTTATGACCATCAATCTACAGAGCATCAAAAACATAATCCTCCCATTTCCATGCATGGTTACATCAAAACAAACCCAACTTCACTGCCATAACTGAGACCTGGCTTAAACCATATATCAACAGCACTGAATTCCTACCCCCAAACTATACATGCCATAGATATGACAGGCCACATAGAAAAGGTGGAGGCATCACTCTAATATACCCAGGTACCTACACCATAGTTTCTTTCAATAAAACTATTCCACAGTTCTCCACAGCAGAACTTTTAGTATCTTTCATAAAGCTAAATAACTACAAAACCCTCTGTATTACAGTGTTGTACATTCCCCCAGGTAACAATATTCCAATACTAGAAAAAATTCTCACCTGGTCATGCAAAAATATCCAAAATTAAATAATCAGCCTAGGTAATGTTAACATTAATTGGTTAGATATCATTAACAATAATCCCCAAACTAACATTAACTTGTTTAAGTACACCCAGCTAATCACTGATATTACCAAGCCCAATAGTAAAAAGAACCAAGGCTCAATCTTAGATTGGATCCCAGTATCTGACCCCAAAAAGATCTCCTCTGGAACTTTATCAAATAGCATTAGTGACCACTTACCAGCCTTCGCTATACATAAAACTACATCAGCTACAAATAACCACCAAGTAAAACAAACCAGAGACCTATCCCACTTCTCACCAGAAACTTTAAATGAAATTTTACAGCATACCAACTGGGCACCATTAAGAACCACCCCCTCGATGAGGCAGTAGAATCCTTCAATTCAACATTTCTCAAAGTCCTAGACAGGGTAGCTCCTCCCCGACTAAAAAGAGTCAACTCTAATCATGCCACATGGCTTATCAAATCTACCAAACAAATCATGTCTACTAGAGACAAGGTATGTAAGGCTTGGCAAAAGCATAATAACCCAGCTGACCTTGCACTATATAAATAACTATGTAATCAGGCCAAAAAAACAGGTCACTAAAACAAAAAATAATTCTTCCATAGACTTCAGGACCAGCACAGACTAAATACTCACAAATTCTGGGGAGCAATCAATTCCCTAATTCACCCTGGCTCTAACACCAATCCTTGCCCACACCCTGATAAAACACCATCTGATATAGCCTCTCTCTTTAACTCATACTTCATTGAAACCATAGCTAAGTTGACCACCAACTTTCCTTCTACAAACACTAACTCACCAAACCAACTGCCCACCAATTTAGGTCCCTCCTCTCTACCTAATTTTTCTTTCTCTCCTGTTCCCACATGCACTATAATGAAACTCCTTCTAAAACTAAAACCGTCCACCAATGCTCCTGATAACCTACCCTCTGAATTCCTAAAAATATCCACAAGCTCCATCACCTACCCCATTAGTATACTTATTAATAGATCCATTCAAAAATCCTATGTCCCAAATATCTGGAAGAAAGCATACATTCTTCCGCTCCATAAAGGTGGCAAAACTTCAGACAGCTCCAACTTCCGGTCCATCACTATCCTCTCTCGCATTTCTAAAATATTAGAGAAATGTGTCCATACTCAACTCCTTAACCACTTAGTTAATAACCAACTTCTCTCCCCAACCCAACATGACTTCAGGCCAGGCCATAGCTCAAACACAGCTCTCATTTCCTTTTTGGATACTGTAAATAGAGCACGTGATATCAATCAAATCGTCTCCACTCTTTTTCTTGACCTTTCAAAAGGCCTTCAACACCATATCTCACCCCTTCTGCTCTCTAAACTCAGCAACCTAGGTGTCTCCCCTCAAACCCTAAACTGGTTCTCAAACTATCTCTCTGACAGATATCAGTCAACAAAGTGGCAGCAATCCTGTTCTCCCTTCCTCAACATCACTACAGGTGTACCCCAAGGTTCCATACTGGGCCTCCTGTTATTCAATATGTTTATAAATGGCTTCCATAGCTTCCTCACTCATGGCACCGTGATCCAATATGCAGATGA
>NC_056744.1:1562692083-1562694583 GCF_019279795.1 Protopterus annectens
CCTGGTGACACACATGCATTCAACAAAAAATGCCACTAGAATTCTATCAAATCCAGCACAGTTGTTTGCATTTCTAACAATTATTTACAAACCAGCCTTACCAAAAAGAAATCTTATAATTTGTACAAGCCTTTGCATGTCCATATAATGCATTTGTCTCATTTTTACTATTTAATAATGTTCATATATTCTTGAGTTTAACATCCCAGATGTTTACCGGGTATAAAATGCTCAACAGTTTGAACATTGTATTAATTATACCACATTCACAGACTTAATTTGTAATGATCTGTAGCCACTTCTGTTACACTGCTCTAGTAAGTGGCCTTCTTCCACAATAAATCTCTATTAATTACAGTCCAGACTTTTAAAAGTTCATAGCCTCTCCTGACTAGTAAATTTATTTTCTTCACTGTTAAAATATTGCCCTTTTAAATGTTTAGTTACTACTTTTGTGAATATAGGTTTATCTCCTTTAATATTTTTTTACATTTGGATATGCACTAACATAACTCTCAAGCACTTAGCTGAAGAAATCTGGATCAAGCCTAAGCAAATGCCCAAAAATCGGGACATATTTTAAATACTGCTGTTAAACTTAGAAAGTTGTAATAGCATTTGTATTAGCATTCAGTTTCTGAAGGATTTGGGGTGTAAAACTCAATTGTACTTCATTACTTAGTGACTTCAATTGTCACTGATTTGTCAGAAAACCACAACTTTTATGAGGAGCAGGCCAAAAATATGAGGCAAAAATCTGGAAGTTAAGAGGTGTGGAATATACACCAATTATTCAAAACAAAAGAATAGCGTAGCCCTGTCTCAAATTACAGATCTTCCATTATTTTATCTTATGCATTAGAGCCACCTTGTGGACTTTCTCTTTCATTACATTTTCTTATTGGAATTTCAGAACTTTTTCTTGAACTAATTCTAATGAACAATTTATTTGCAGAAATCTACATACTGATTCTTCAGTTTCTTTACTTACGTCTGTCTTTGGAACCATATTGCTTGTCCTTTTATAATATTAGCTTTTAAACACTTTTTGATGCAATGCATACTATTATATCAAATACTATTATTACTGATTTATTTTCTTTGATAACTTTATGTCTATTTTTTTATATATGGAGAAATCAAAAAAATTCCCACCTGTTCTATTTATAGTAGCTGAAAAACTAAGCAAATCAGTTGTAGTGTTACATCTTTCAATAAATGAATGCACAGCTTCCATAGTTCCCTGCCACAGAATCCGTATGTCTTCAATAAAGCGTCCGTAATACAAAATTTGTTAAACATATTCCTCAAAACATACATCTTTTCCTAGTAGCTAATTACAAAAGTATAAAGCCTCAGGGAACTACCTGTCACCATTGCTACTATAGTCTTTTGTCTAAAAACATTACTGATGAGTACAAAGAAAATATTTGACAGAACTAGTTCCATGCATGTAGTTGATGATTTAATTTTAGCTGGACTGCACTGACCCTGTCAAGCAGCAGCTTTCGAAACCACTCAATTTCTTCATCATACAGGATGACAGACTATAAAAAATTCCACAACTACTGCTGCTAATGCACAGTCTCCATCCACTTGTATATCACATGATAAAAATCTACCAATAAAATTAATACTCAAGTAGTTTTAGATAAAGTTGATTTGGGAATGAGTCCTGGGATCAGAAAGATTATCACTGTCATTGCTAATTGGTGAGTGGTGAGAGATATCAACCGGTCTCTGGAGACTGAAGAGGGTACTATGCACATGGCCTGTCTGATGACACAGAGGCATGGAAAGCAATGATGCTGGTGGCAGGCACATTCCCATCACACACAGCTGATGGGACTGTGGAGGTCTAGGATGAACCTCTGGCATCATCAGAATTTAGCAAAGGCCATCCTGTATAATATCAGACCCACCCCTGATACATAGTCAGCACCACCAAAGAGCGCCACACTGTCTCCAAGTTCATGCTTCATGTTCATGTTTATTATAGTGCTTAGTAATTGAGCACTTTACAGGAGAAAAAACACTCAAACAATGTAGACAACTATGATGACCAAATGAAACAGACTACAAATATATGCAGTGATTTGCTAAAACATATCTTGCTGAACAACATAACTGTGATTAAAGCAAACAGTATAACACCAATAACAACAGCGTAGCACATATTAAAGATGGTGACACATTAACTTTGTAACATATAGTGCTATATAACACCTAGAGCTCCCAGAACAAGAAACCCAAAACACTTAAAATGTAAAAAGTACGAGTCCGTGTAGAAACACAACAGTGTTCCAGTTTTCATTTAGCCTTGATATACCTATCACACAACATTGAACAGATGGTCTGTTAAAACCAAGATGAATAATAAAATTAGATGGATAAACTGTAAATTGCAATGGCAGAAAAATGCCAACTAAATATCAGAATCAATTACCCCAGGTTATAGTCAAGAATAGCCAAAAAAAAAAAAAAAGCTCATGTCTCGAAC